>NW_027421381.1:0-168302 GCF_009905375.1 Apium graveolens
AATGCTAAGGATACAGCTTACAAATGTTTCACTGAGAATTTACTTGCTTAGTCTTATATTGTTCTAATTGCTACTCTTGGTTCATATATCACCAAGATTATACAGTAATAAGACAAGATAATAAAACAAAACCTATCAAGTCTAATACTATGCTACTTCATTACTCTATTCCAACATCTTTGAATATCTTCATAATAGCATGGAAATGGCAATGCTTCTTTGTTCTCAAAAACCCAGTTGAATAGGCTTCCACACTCCTTTTGCATACACTCGACGCATGTGACTGTGTTGTCACTATCAACAGATGTTTGAATTGATTATCCGTCGGGTACATGATCATCCGTCGGGTTGCCTTGTTGATCATCCGTTGAGTAGCCTTGTTGATCATCCGTTGAGTAGCTATCTGACACTTGACTTCATTTCATTTATGCAGAATTACAAGACATCATCTATGTACAATTAATCAACCTATTCTGCATCTAATTAAAGTCAACATGACTTATATGCTACTATAGAATCTAAACAAAGGTGTTTGCAGAAATGTGCTACATGACTTATTATTACATAAGCTACTCACTCGATTGATAATAAATCATCATCCGTCGGGATAAATTCCTTATCCGTCGAGTGCTACATTTTTCACTAAGTTAAATCTACTAAGGTGTTTTGTTAATAAAATCATCAAGTCAAAAATATTCACAACAATCTCCCCCAATTTATGTCTACTAGAATTGTAGCCATAAATTAGGAGAAACTTGATGATAACAAAACACCCTAAAAATACAAATATAAATGGAAGTAGATAAAACTGTAAAGTGCTTCAATTAACACAAAATACACAGATTTGCTCACAGTCATTCAAGGTGCTCCTCTAGCCTAAGCAGATTAATTTATTTCCTTGAAGATCTGGATCTCTTTCCAATCTTTCTGTTGTTTTCTTCTATCTGATTTTGGAGTGTCTGTGGAATTCCAGTTCATCAGATTCTGAGAGATTTAGCCTTTCTTGCATTTCCAAAAGAGTCTCATTGCTAGAGATGCTCAATTGGTCTTCCAATCTGAAGAATCTTCTAACTCCTTTATCATCCATGAATTCCATCATCCAGTAGGGCCTTAGATGCACTCTACTCCCTGTGTAAGAAATAGTTAGAGTCTTTGGGAGTGCATCTTTGGCTCTAATACTCCTCGGTTCTTCAATCTTCTTTAGAACAAGTCTTCTAGCTATCACATTAAATCCAAAGTACTTCTTGAAGGATGAATAAACCTTTATCAGCATATATTGGCTTTCTTGAAGGATCTTGTGAAGTGGCCATTGTATCTCTTTTCCTCCCTTGTACTTGAATACTAACCTTTCAGGTAGATTCCTTTAAGCATCAATCCCTCAAACTTCTTCCAGTTCATCTAGATAGAGGTTTAAATCTGAGAATTCCTTGATGTCACAGATGTATATATGTCTCCCTTGTTGACTTTGGTTGGGGCTTTGGTTAGGGATTTGGATCTGAGAGTTGAGGACTTCACTTTCTTGACTGCTCTGGTCTTTGTCTTCTTTGGCTTCATGAATTTAGGTAGATTGAGTTCAGGTATTGGTAGACTATCCTAGTCTATTGGCTCATCCTTTGGAATGAGAGGTTCACTATGAAAGTTCTTGGATGGATCTATCTTGAATTCTGCATGTGCCACAGAGGGCATGGATGTTTGAGTTGTTAGTGATGTAGACTCTTTGGGAAAGTACCCTTCCATCTCCTCATCACTGAAGTCCAATTTTCTCTTGATTCTTTTCTTGTACCTTGACTTTTTGTCTATGGAGGTGCATTTTGCATTTCTTGATCTTGAGATTCAACTGTTTCAGATGGTTGTGCAGAAACTTGTTGTGAAGGTTTCACAGCTTGTAGCTTGGCCAAGATAGCAGCTTGCTCCTTCTTTTGTTTGACCTTTTAGCATGTAGAGCAGCTTGCTTCTTTTCTTGCTTCAATCTTGCCTTTTCTTCTCTCTTTGCTTCAGCAAATTGAGGGTGTCCAACCATCACACAAATTTCCTTACCATTCCTGAAAACTTTAGCAATTCTTCTTTTCAATGTTGAATCAGCTGGATCCTTGTAGAATGCTATAGACCTGGCCAACAGCTTCTTTTCATCAGGCTTTGGTGTCTCATACACTGTGTCCAAGGGGTTCTTTACTGAAGATTTTGGATAGTTCACCATTGGCTTCAAAAGTAGCTTAGCCTTCGGAGATTTAATGCAGGATGGTTGTCCTTTTCCAGATTCTTCATGCTCATTTCATTCACAGATATTTCCTGACTTGAGAGTGATGAATGGCTGATTTTTCTGGCTTCTTTACTAACCCAAATCTCTTTTGTATATCCTCATCAATTTTCTCCCAGTTGATTGGACTCAACTGTTTCTTCTCAACTACTCTCAATGTGGTTGTTGCTTCATTTATTAGATCAATACTGTTTGTTATTGGTGGCTTGGTGGAGCAATTGTAGGCACAATTACTTTACTGACTTGAATGTTAAGTTGTTTCTCCCCCTCACTTGATCCTTTCTCCCCCTTTTTGTTATCATCAAGTTGTGTGGGTGAGAGTTGAGCTGCCACCAATTGTTGGAGTAATGCAGTCTGAGCTTCTTGATTTTGTAGTATCTTGGCCATGACTTCTCTACAGCAGATAGTCTTGAGTCCATGGCTTCAACTTTCATGTTTAGATCAGCCTCCTTCCTAAGTTTGTGAGCAATTTCAGTCATGGTGGTTGCAGGGAGTCTAGCATCCATCCTTTCTATAACATCCTGCTTGACTTCAGAAATTTCTTGCTTGATGGAATCCACACTCTGACTGTGTTGGAGGGCTTGAATCTTATGCAGCTGGAGTGCTTCAAGATGTGCTTTGAGTAGTTGCTTTGTTCTAGCATTGGAAGATGCCTGAATGGCTGCTTGGGTGTCATGAATCAGCTTGAAAAGTGTTGATTGGAGATGTGAGTAGGAGCATTCTTTTGTGAGCATCCAGGCAGGAATATCTGCATCCCCCTATGTCCATGCTATCTTCATCATCATCACCATCATTCCCAAAAGAAGTCTCATCCAGTTCCAAATCACTGCCAATGTTGGAAGGCATAGCAGTGATTGCATCCTTTGCTCTTTGTAAAGATTGTGTTGTATGCACCAAATTCAGCAATCTTTCAGCCTCCTCATTGCCCTGTACAGCTAGAGTTTGGTAAGTTGTCACAAGGTGAGTAAATGTCTCAGCATCCAGGGAAATGGAATCTATAACAGCTTGATATTCTTGCTGAAATAGCCTTTCCCTTTCTATATCATTGACACTCATTGACTCACTTGCAATGGTTTCCACCCTTGTCACTCCTGTACCAGCATTTCTCTCCACCTTGGCTCCCCACCCTCACACCCTCACCTTCACCATCTAAGGTGGGACTCCTCACACTCACTTTTGCCAATCCTGAAGAAATGGATTGCATTTGTTCACTCTTTTCCTCTCCTTTTTCCTGGGAGCAACCCATAATCTCACTCATTTCACTCCCTTCCCTCAATCCTAGGAGTGATTGCACTACCACTAAGTCTTCTGCACTTGTGATAATTGATGAAATTTGAAGATGTGCAGAGACACTCGACGGATAATCGATACCGTCGGGTTAGCAATTTGACTATCACTAATAACTGCTGTTAAGCTTATCCGTCGGGATACAATCACTACTCGACGGATGAACAATATCGATCGAGAGAGTAGAAATAAATGAGTTTGGAGTGGAGACTATTGTAGACTCTGTGCAGATTGATGAAAATTTTGGACAGATGTCTCAACAGTCTCAGAAAGAAATAGCAAATGAGCCTACAAATCATCTAAAGGATGATGCTCACTTGCTTGGATTTTTGGCTTCTCCAAGAGAGTTAAAGATGGAGAATTTGGAAGTGATGTGTTTATCATGTCAATATCCAAGGAGTCTGTGGGAGAGTTTGGTGTTTCAGGGGCTTCAATTGTTAGAGATTTTGGTTGTGACTCCATATTTGTTGGAGCCACATCAAACTGACTTTGAGAAGGTGCAGTGGTTGTGTCTTTAGCACCAGTTTGCGCAGTGTGTGAGCCCTGTGTATCCCCAAGGGTCTTTGGTTTCTTCTTTCTAGTATAGGTTTGGGGTGAGCTTGTGTCCCTTACCCTTTTGGCCTGTGCTCTTGGTTGAGAGCTTTGTTCAATAGTCACATCCTTTTGGGAGGATGCAACTAGCAATGAGCTTATATCCTTATTAAGCACTGCAGTTTGTTGGGAAACTGCAGTGTGTCTAGGCTAGGAAACACTCACCTCTCCAACCTTATCCTTAAGGTTTCTTTGATGTTCACCCTGTCCCTCACCTTTTTTACCCATCTTCACACCCCCCTCTTTTGGTTTGGTGGATTTTACAACTGGCATCTTTTGAGAGACACCAGAGGGGGCTTTCTTTGTCTTGGTTTTTAAAATTTTGGGTTTGGTAGCTTGGGTAGGCAACTGTTGGGTCAATGACATAGTTGCATAGCTACACTAGAATGCAAAGAAATGTTTGGGGCTGGAAGAGTAGAGACAGATGAACTTACCTCACTTACCTGAGGTACCTCCATAACAGGAAAATTGAAGAGTGGCACCTCTTTGTGATGGTTTGCCTTGTTCAAATCTGCAATGATTCTCCTTTCTTGAACCCAACAATCTAATTTGTTGGTTGGGTTCTCAAGCACAATATCCTCAGAGAGGTGGTTAGCAATCATCATTAAAAATCTAGCATTGTAAACATTTTTACCCCTCTTATTTAGCTCCCGTAACTTAAACCCCAACTCAATTATAAAAAGATCACTAAAGTTGAAAATTTTATCAGTTATAAGCATGTAAAGCATGTTAAGCATAGAGATATTAACTGAATGAAAATTACTGATTTTACCAGAAAATACCTTGGTAACTACATCACATAAATAACTCCATTCCTTTCTAAGACCCAACCTCCTAATTTCACTTAATTTAGAAGTAAAGAGTGCATAGCCCATGGAGTTAAGCATATTAATAATGTTAGTGTCTGTGTGTGGTGAAGTTACAGTATTATCAGGAATTTTGAAACATGCTTTAACAATGTCACTATTAACATAGAATTCCTTACCTTTAATAGTGAAAGTGATAGTCTTATCAGCTGAGTTATATGTTGCAGTCATCCACATCTCTTCAACAACTTCACAGTATATGGTGGGTGATTCCAGCATGGCATAGTTGAGTTTGCAGTTCTTCACAAAATCCATCATCTTGTGATAGTCGCCAGACTGTTGAATCCCCTTGTTCACAAGAGCAGTTAAGTTGTTCTTCTCATAGATGTATCCAGTTTGAGACATTATCTTGACGACTGGTGCCATTGTTAGAGAGTAAAAACTTGCAGAGAGAGAGGGTAAGTGCTTTTGAGAAAGAGAGAAGTTAGAGCAGATGATTTGAGAATGATAAAAAGAAATGAAAATGAATTATGCTTTTATACTATCTCAAAAAATAACTGTCAAAAATAATAAAGTAAAATAAAGTGACCAATAAGAATTGCCCAAAATAGCTGTTTAAAAAATAAATTGTAAAAATTCCATCAATTATTCGTCGTGTTATGCTTACAAACTGTAAGAACTCGATGGATAATGTTCAGGAAATTAACGGCTAGGATTCAGACAATTCGACGGATAGAATAAATATTATCTCGAGTTATAAAATATTCCAGAAAAATAATTTATTCACTAGTAACCGAGCAAATACGAGATACAAGTATGCAATATCTGAGTAAACATCAATCCCTCCCGCCCGGCCCGGAAATCGAGAACCCAGCCCCCTTCTGATCCATTCATTTCCGCAAGCAGGGGGACGGGATGTAAATTTTGACTTAGCCAAAATTTCATCCAACACTGAAAAATCAATTAAATTTCTGGTTGCATTACAACTTGCAAATTATCTATAAAGATTCAAGAGTAATTTAGCATACCTAACTCACTTACCAACCTTGAAAAGGTGGATACATCCAGTGGCTTGGTAAATATATCTGCAAGCTGCTTTTCACTTGGAACAAAATGTAGTTCCACAGTACCATTCATTACATGTTCCCTTATGAAATGGTACTTGATGTCTATGTGCTTTATTCTTGAATGTTGTACTGGATTTTCAGTGATGGCAATTTCACTTGTGTTATCACAGAAAATAGGAATCCTTTCAACTTGCAGACTATAGTCTAGCAATTGGTTTTTCATCCACAAAATCTGTGCACAACAATTGCCAGCAGAAATATATTCAGCTTCACCTGTAAAAGTAGAAACTGAATTTTGCTTTTTACTGAACCATGACACAAGCTTGTTTCGTAGAAATTGACAGGTTCCTGTTGTACTTTTTCTATCAATTCTACAACCTGCATAGTCTGCATCTGAATAACCAGTTAGATCAAAACCAGAATCTCTAGGGTACCAAATGCCAAGTTTTGGTGTTCCCTTGAGATATCTGAAAATTCTCTTAATAGCTACTAAGTGAGATTCTCTAGGATCAGCCTGAAATCTAGCACAAAGACATGTAGCAAACATTATATCTGGCCTACTAGCTGTTAAGTACAGAAGTGAGCCAACCATGCCCCTATAACTTGAAATATCCACAGACCTTTCTGTAGTGTTTAATTCAAGCTTAGTTCCAGTGGCCATGGGATTTTTCAGATGTGCAATCCCTTAGTTCAAACTTCTTTAAAAGATCATAAATATATTTAGTTTGACTAATGAATATTCCATCACTAACTTACTTAACTTGCAAACCAAGAAAGTAAGTTAATTCTCCCATCATGCTCATTTCATACTCACTTTGCATCAATTTGGAAAACTTTTTACAAAGTTTTTCATATGTAGAGCCAAAAATAATGTCATCTACATAAATTTGGACAAGTATACTAGAGCCATTAACATTTCTAAAGAATAAAGTTTTGTCTACAGTACCTCTAGTGAAGTGATTCTCTAAAAGAAACTTTGATAAAGTGTCATACCAGGCTCTAGGTGCGTGCTTTAGTCCATAAATTGTTTTCAAAAGATAATAGACATATTCTGGAAAATTTGGATCTTCAAAACCAGGAGGCTGACTGACATAGACTTCCTCCTCCAAATCTCCATTCAGGAAGGCACTTTTGACATCCATTTGATAGACCTTGAAATTGGCATGGGATGCATAGGCTAAGAAAATTCTGATGGCTTCAAGTCTTGCAACAGGAGCAAAGGTTTCATCAAAATCTATTCCTTCTTGTTGACAATAGCCCTTAGCAACCAATCTTGCTTTGTTCCTGACTACTATGCCATTTTCATCCATCTTGTTTCTGAATACCCATCTGGTATCTATTGGATTCTTCCCTTTAGGCTTGGGCACCAGCTTCCATACCTTATTCCTTTCAAATTGGTTTAGCTCCTTCTGCATAGCTAAAATCCAATCAGGATCCAACAAAGCTTCTTCTACCTTCTTTGGTTCTTTCTTAGAGAGGAAGCTGCTATATAGACATTCTTCTTGAGTTGCTCTCCTTGTTTGAACTCGGAAAGATACATCACCAATGATGAGCTCAAAGGGGTGATCCTTTGTCCATTTCCTTTGTTGAGGTAGATTAGCTCTTGATGAAGAGGCCTCATTGTTGTCTTAATGTGTGATTGAGTTTTGATTATTAGAAACTCCCCCTTAGTTTATGGATCTTTGATTTGAGAAAGGGGAACTTTCTAAAAGTGATCTATTCTGACTTTCAGCTACATTTGATGACCCGACGAATGGTGAATTTTGAGTACCGACGGATGAAGCTGGTTGTCTCCCGATGGATAAAGCAGATTGTCTCCCGACGGATGAAGCATTTTACAACTCGACAGATGTTGAATTTTGTGCTTCATTGGTGGTGGATTTTTTTGCATTATCCTTTGATACTGTTTCTTGATCACTTTCATCATCACTCTCATCATTAACCATCTCCACATTGTCAAATTTGAGGCTCTCATGGTAATCTCCATCTTGTAGTCCTTCAATCTTTTTATCATCAAACACAACATGTATTGATTCCACAACAATATTGGTTCTCAGATTGTAGACTCTATATGCTTTACTAACAGCATATCCAACAAAAATTCCTTCATCTTCTTTAGCATCAAACTTCCCATTCTGATCAGTTTGATTTCTCAAGATATAACATTTGCAGCCAAATACATGAAGAAAATTTAGAGTTGGTTTCTTATTCTTGAACAATTGGTAGGGAGTCATGCATTTTGCTTGATTAACTAGAGAAATATTATGAGTGTAGCATGCAGTATTTACAGCTTCAGCCCAGAAATATGTCGGTAACTTAGATTCTTCAAGCATTGACCTTGCAGGTTCAATAAGTGATATATTCTTTCTTTCCACTACTCCATTTTATTGTGGAGTTCTTGCTGCTGAAAACTCATGCAAAATTCCATTTTTTCACAAAATGCTCTCATGACAGAATTCTTGAACTCAGTTCCATTGTCACTCCTGATTCTTCTAACTTTGAAATCAGGATGATTGTTGACTTGCCTTATGTGATTGATGATGATTTCACTAGCCACATCTTTAGACTAAAGGAAATATGTCCAAGAGAACTTTGAGAAATCATCTACAATTACTAGACAAAATCTTTTCCTTGAGATTGACAACACATTGATTGGTCCAAACAAATCCATGTGTAGCAGTTGTAAAGGTTCTTCAATTGTTGAATCAAGCTTCTTTCTGAATGATGCTTTAATTTGCTTTCCCTTTTGGCAAGCATCACACAGTCCATCCTTAGAAAACTCCACTTGAGGAATGCATCTAACCAGTTCTTTCTTTACAAGTTCATTCATGGTCTTGAAGTTTAGATGGGATAGCTTCTTGTTCCATATCCAACTTTCATCTTGACTTGCTTTACTGAGAAGACAAGTAACATATTCTGCATTTTATGAGTTGAAGTCAGCTAAGTACACATTTCCTTTTCTCACACCAGTGAGAACCACTTTGTTGCTTCTCTTGTTTGTTACAACACATGCTTCTGAGGTGAAGGTTACTGAATTGCCTTTGTCACACAGCTGGCTGATACTCCAAATTATGCTTGAGATCATCCACTAAGGCAACCTCCTCAATGATGACATTGTCTTTTGAAATTAAGCCATATCCCACAGTATAACCCTTGCTGTCATCTCCAAAGGTAATACTTGGGCTAGCTCTCTCCTTGAACTCTATGAGCAGGGTAGAATCACCAGTCATGTGTCTTGAACAACCACTATCCAAGTACCACAGATTCTTTCTGTTTCCCTGCACACATTAAAATCAAATCAAGTTAATTTTGGTACCCAAGTTTCCTTGGGTCCTGCCTTGTTAGCTTTGTTTTTCTGTTTCTTAGGTTTGATCTCATTTGACTTGGGGATATCAGATTCATCCTTAGTCATTTCAGTTGGACCTTTGAAACCATTCATTGTAACAGAATTATCATGCACATTTTTGATTAACAGGAAATGACATGCTATTAGTAAACATGTTATTCCAGTAGGGCATACTAAATGGCATTTGAGGCATACTAAATGCAGCATAATAAGGATTAGGTACAAATGGCATATTAGAAAATTGTGCATTCATATTTGTGTAGACATAACATTCATAGGAATAGAAGGCTGGCATTCATGTTGGGAAAAGGAGGTGGCACAAATATGGAAGTAGGCATGACAGTTTGCAATTAACAGGACATATGCTTTACACTACCACACTTAACAATAGATTTTCTTGGAGCATACTTATCAGGTGTGTAGTTGTTATGCTTGTTAATCCCTACTTTACCATTTCTATTGTTTTTCCTTTAGCCTCTGTTTTAACCTCAATCTTTTCTAGTTTGTCATTCATTGCTTGATGGACTGATAACAACATTCACTTTCTTCTCCTTCTTCACTTGACTAGATTCTCCTGAAATGAAGGTTTTTGGAAACTGATCCATATTTTTTCATTCAACTTGGCGAGTTTGGCTTTACTCACAGGTTTGCTCACAGCCGACGGATGAGGATTTATATCATTCGACGGATAATCCTTTTGATTATCCGATGGATGATTCTCATTATCCGTCGAGTCCACATATGTTAGCAGTCCTTCAACCAAATTGGATTCCAGCTTCTCCTTATTCTTCTTCCAGGCTGCATCACAAAATGACTCAATACCTTGAAACTTTGGTGATTTTGAGCATGAAACATCTCTAGATGTTGTTCCATGCCTTAATCACCTCCTGTTCTCGTTCAAGCTGCTTCTTCAAGATCTCTTCTTTCTTCAAGGACTCAGTTAAGTCATCTTTAGCCAATTTTATACTTAATTCTCAATTTTTCAAATGGAATGAACTAAGATTCTAGCCCCTTATTCCTCTCACTTAAAAACCAAATTATTTGATTTGATTTTAGCATTTTCCTTAGTAAGAGACTTAAGTGTAACACGCAAATGATATATTATGTAGACATGTCATTTATTGCATCATTACACTCAGCTTTAGATAAATGTGCAAGGTTAGTAGTGATTACCTGATTACTTGAAGAACTTGTCTCTGTTTCATCAGACTTGGCCATTAGGGCTAGATTGACATAGCTGACATCCTCATCCTCATCCAGACATCTGCTGCCCAGTCATTTTTTTTGTGTAATGAAGCCCTTTCCTTTTGTTTGAGCAACTCAAATATTTTTTGTTTATAATTCACAGCTCAAACTTCTTCTTGCTGGAATCTGACTTTCTACACTCACTGGCAAAGTGCCCTGCCAAGCTACATTTGAAACATTTGAATTTTGATTATCCCCCATGTTTCTATTTGTCTTAGCTGCTTCAAAGTTCTTTCTGAACTTGAGCTTGGCAAATCTTCTGTAAAGAAATGCTAGATGTTCATCAATATTCTCCATGTCATCTGGCTCTAAGAATCTTCATTTTCTGCTACCAGCCCTTGCCCTTGTTTCACAGACCTTTGAAGTAGACTCAACGACTTCTATCTTCATCTCCTTTTCTTTTCTAACTCAGCAACCAGGTGCAATGGCCTCTACCTTATCTTTTTCTCTGTTCTCCAATCTTTCATCTTGCTCTAGTTTCAAGCTCATAAGTCTTTAGAATTCCATAAAGTCTCTCTAGTGTAAACTCCTTGTATTCTTGTGAGTTTCTCAAGGAAACTGTCATTGGTTTCCATTCTTTGGTAGGGATCTCAGAAATTTGAGGTTTAGAATCTTTGGTTTGGGTAGATCTTCCATGAATCTTTAGAGCATTTAGTAGCTTTTGAAATCTACTAAAGATATCAGTGAGAGTTTCACCTTCTTCAAAGTGGAAATGCTCATATTGCTGAATTAGTAGCTGCATCTTTTTTTCTCTAACTTGTTCAATGCCATCACAGATAATCTAAATTGTATCCCAAACTTCCTTGGCAGTTTTGCAATTGATGATGTTATCAAACATGTCACCATCAACTCCATTAAACAGAATATTCATGGTCTTCTTGTCATTCCTGACTTGTTCAATATCAAGATCTGACCATTCATGCCTTGGCTTTGGGAACTGATGGGCTCATTTCCAGTTGTAGCTCTCATTGGTACATGAGAGCCTCTCTCTATGCAATCTACATAGGCCTCATCTTGAGAAAGTAAATGAAGATGAATCTTTACTTTCCAGTGATGGTAATTATCTTTGTCCAGAAAGGAATCTTGACTCCAACATCCTTCTTGTTCATCTTGCTATTTTTTGTGATCTTTAACTCTTTGTTCTTCAAGAGCTTGCCTCGATACCAATTGTTAGTCCCTAACAATGCAACAAGAATTACAGAAGGGGGGTTGAATGGAATTCTTGAACCTTTTCCGAAATATAAAATGTTCTAACTTAAGATATATTGATATTGTTTTGATTTGCAAAGTGCGGAATAACAAGTAAAATATAATTCAAAACACAAAGTAATAAAAAACACAAGCCTTTAAAACTTATGGTGGATTAGAAAGTATCCACCATATATATATACATACATATATATATATATATCGAGAGAACTCTGTGAAGCTTGAATAGCTCACAGCTGCTTACAAATAAGAACAACTAAATTACAGAGAAATGCTAAGGATGCAGCTTACAAATGTTTCTCTGAGAATTACTTGCTTAGTCTTCCACTGTTCTAATTGCTACTCTTGGTTTATATTCACCAAGATTACACAGTAATAAGACAAGATAATAAAAACAAAACCTATCAAGTCTAATACTATGCTACTTCATTACTCTATTCCGCATCTATTGAATATCTTCATAATAGATGGGAAATGGCAATTCTTCTTTGTTCTCAAAAACCCAGTTGAATAGGCTTCCACATTCCTTTGCATACACTCGAGCCTGTGACTGTGTTGTCCACTATCAACAGATGTTTGAATTGATTATCCGTCGGGTACATGATCATCCGTTCAGGTTGCCTTGTTGATCATCCGGTCGAGTAGCCTTGTTGATCATCCCGTCGAGTAGCTATCTGGAACTTGACTTAATTTCATTTATGCAGAATTACAAGACATCATCTATGTACAATTAATCAAACCTATTATGCATATCTAATTAAAGTCAACATGACTTATATGCTACTACATAATCTAAACAAAGGTGTTTGCAGAAATATGCTACATGACTTATTGTTACATAAGCTACTCACTCGATGAATAATAAATCATCATCCGTCGGGACTAACATTCCTTATCCGTCGAGTGCTGCATTTTCATTAAGTTAAATCTACTAAGGTGTTTGTTAATGAAATCATCAAGTCCACAATATATTCACAACACAACACTTTCTTATGTAATTTAATTAAAATCCCTTCTTGTATACTGATGTTTGGTGCACTGGTCTGGTTCACAAACAACTAGCATTGAGAGAATCTAATTCAATTTGTCTTGTGTTTCTGAGTTGATACAGATTGGTTGAATATCCATTGTTTCTAACACTGACCGTCAATAAACAACTGTACTTTCACTGGAATCCTTTCTGGTACTTTAAACAGGCATCTTCATGCTACTACAATCTTGAACACTTCATTCACTGTTCTTCACCGACGCTTGAACAGATAAATGAGCTTCTGTCAGTGAGTATAACTTCAAGACTGCAGCTGCTTTCTTTAACTTCTTGTTTATACCATGTCTTTAATTCTTTAGATTCCTATGCTTCATACACTGTCTACCTTCAATCAATGCCAATACACTGAAATCTTCTGGTAGCACTTTATACACTAATCTACATCATTTATGAAAACCTGAAAGTCTTTAACCTTAATTTTTCATTGAGGCATGAACATATTAATGAACTTCTTTCAGTGACCTGTAAACAAACTTCAAGCCTCCTTCTAATCTTTTGATTCTTTATATTTGCCTTGTACTCCATTCTTCCTGATTTCCTTGTATATACGTAGTATTATTAACATGTCATGTTCTAGTGTTGTTATCGTGTTGAGTTATAACGTAACTGTTCATACAGCTACGAAGTCTCACCAACAATCTTAACTCAAAGATCGCATCTACCCGAAATTTCTATTATAACTAGAATCATCAAAATCGGAAAATAAAAAAAAACTGTAAACACTACAAAATATTCATCACACAAAAGTCTAAACAATTATTGGTTATAAGCTATTTTGAGTGATATTTTTAATACACTTCAAACAAATTATTAAGAACTATATATTTTATTTTCCTACAAAACCCTTACTAAAGTTTTTAAAAAACAAAAATAACATTTTTTTTTGTCTTTTTTTCATATAAAAATCTAAAAACAAAACTTTGTATATAATTATTGGCCATATTTTTTCTTTTTAATCTTGAAAATATTTGTGCCTATTTTTAAAATTGAAAGCTGAAAAATTGATAATTAGACCAACTTAAGGGATTCACATAATAACTTGTTGAGATTGGTGAACAAAATGATAAACGGACTCCATTTATGTGATCAGTTTAAAATTTAATCCATTAAAAATATCATAAAATACTTGATGTTATAGTAAGATATCATCTGAAACTCTATGCATTCAAGTTAAAATCATAAATATATTTCGTTATCTAAGATTTTAAGAATACACTGTCACATGTGTCTTGTGGTACTTACCACTTACAAAAGTTGAGACAATAATGATTCTGGTACGAAGTTGAGATAAAAGAAGGATACTGAATCGCCCACAAAGATGTTTTTCCTTTTAATAAAAAGATGTTATGTATTCTACATCCATACTTTAGAACTTTACATTTTATAATTGTTTCCCTTTTCGTTTAAAAGATCTGTCAATGTAATTGTATGTCATGGATAATTGCAATTTTAAGTTTTCGCGTTTTATCCTATTTAACTTTCACATTCAAGTTGCATGATTAAGAACATTAAAATTTAGTACAAAATAAATCTTTTTGATTTAACATCTCACATCCAAAACATAGGTAATGTGATGATTACTAGAGAATGGCCCATGTCTCGCAGAAGCTATTATGCTATTAACAAACTAGTAGAAGAACAAGTGGAATGGAACGGGGGATGTAGGCTCCCTGTATTCTATTTATGACCGTATAAAGTTAGCAAGAAGAGTTTCCAATAATCATACACTATAGAAATTACAAAACCCAACCTAACTTTCTATCCAAATGAACTGGGTAAGATTGAAGCCAATTATGCACAAAAATTCATATGAAGATTTAGGACTTGAATCCTCCATATATTAGAATTTGGGGTGGTGGAAGCATGTCAGTTCTTTTATATATGTCATTTTCCCTTTTGTTTTAATTTATTTTATTAAATTACGTTTGTTCTAATAACTTGTTGTTATTAGCATTTTTTGTTTGTGCTTGCATTGTTCACATCCACATAGTAGTGCGCTAATTATTTTTAGCATTCATAAATTATTATTTATAGTCTAATATGTATTTTTTTTGTTCAGAAGAAAATAAATTGTAGGATGCCATAAACTATACTAATATGGGATTGCATTAATGTTAAAATTAGTACATAAATTTAAGAATGTAAAATTTAAATGTATCATGTTATTAGTTGTGGGATATAGTCTGATTAGTAGGTTTTGATTATTTTGTCTAAAATAATTAAGTGTAAATTAAATTAGATAATCTAGGAAGTTTACTAAATCATATAGTAATCCTCCCCTAGGTTCATATTTGTGGCATTTTCCTAGAATCAAGTCAATATCGGTCCAATCGAATATTTTATCCTAAAACGTTTTTTGACAAAACTAATTTGAATTATATTTAGAATGGAAATATCAAATAATTGATATATTTTATACTAAGTCATTTTTGTCGAATAAAGAAATGGCAACGGCTAAATGCATGATTTTTCAAACACCGCTTTTATGTACTAAACTGTGTGAAAATTTAAAAGCATGTCAATATTTGTTAGGTATAAAATGCAACATAGGGGGGTGAATTTTTTTCTTGGTTTTTAATTAACCGTGAGAGTGTTTGGCAATTTGGAACAAAACACATGTATGAACTTGTAGTGATAAAATACTTAAATGTAAATACACAAGCGGATTATTAAAAACTCACTTGATTTATATTAAATCAAATTTATTTTTTTACTAATCTGTGTTCTTAAAGATAAGAGCTCAGCTACAATTCTTGAGAGAGAAAATAAGATATTTTCTAGATCTTTTTGTTACTTCTAAATAAAGGACCCGTGACATGTTTTATAGACCAACATGCACGGGTTTACAAAACTTGTACTAGAATGGACTAACATAGTTTCTAAAGTTACTTTCTACATTTCCATTTTCAGTATTAGCAAATTTGTGCAGAATCTAGTAGGTCTGTGACCCTCCTTTATCTAGTGAATCTTGACCCTTGATCTTGTATTTTTGAGTTGCATTTGTTGTCTTTTCAATTTAGTGATAAAATTATTTGTTAACGGAAAATCTTGAATCATCAAGTTGTCTGCATTCTGAATTATGAAGTAGTTTTCCGAGATCTCTTTTGTTCTGTAGAGATGTCACATATTCATAAGTAAAATGACTTATCGATATCTTGAGTTCGCTACATGTGTATTTGACTTGTCGATGTCTCCAGTTCTCTACAAGTAGAATGACTTGTCGATATCTCCAGTTCTATATATAACCTTTTGACTTGTCGATATCTTGAGTTCTTTTCCTGAGGATTTGACTTATCGATATCTCTAAATCTCTATATGAAGAATTTCCTTGTCGATATCTCCAGTTCTCTACATGAACTTTTTGACTTGTAGATATCTGAGTTCTCTACATGTAGATGGACCTGTCGATATCCCTTGGGACTTTTCTACAAGTTATTTAGACTTCTCGACATCCTTCTCAATATTACTTGATCTGTGATTTGTCGATATCTGACTTATAACATTTCTCCTAGAGCAACATTATTCAACTCCAAGCTGCTACACTTCTCTCTGAGGCATGATCATAATTTGATCTTTTTGTAGAGTTTATTCCTTAGCTTGATGGCTGTTAATAAAAAAAATCCTCCAGTCTAAGTATATTAATAATTAGGTAAGTTATCCCTGATTATAGAAATTGGAATTGGACTAAATCGGTTGAAGTACCGATTTGCGATTTATCAGTAATTGGGAATTTATCGAAATATTAAATCAGAATTAAAATTAGACGTATTTTTAATATATTTTTTAAATATATAAGTAAGATAATTATACTTGAGATGTGTAAAATTTTTATGTTGTCATTTGTACATTCATACCATGTTAGAACATTGTTTTGTGTGGTTCATTAAAATATTAAGAGTCATAATCATCGTTATGCCTCTCTCTTCTTCTTCTTTTATCTTTCCGATTTCCATTCAGAGGACGTCTGGTTTGTTCATTTAAAATCTCCGTTCTTCACCAACTCAAGACTGAGTATATTTCTTTTTCTTTTCAGCAGAGCCTCGAATCGTTTGTTTGATTCGTCATATTTTGATCGTAAAATCATTGATTTTGACAAGAAAATCGCTGATTTTGACTGAAAATTGCAAAAATGTTTTATGCTCTGATTTTGCTCTATAATATCGTTTGGTTGTCTTCCAACGATTTATCAGCGAAATTGCCGATTTTTGTAACAATACAGTAATCTTATGTTAGGTCACAGAACACTACAGAAGGGGGTTGAATACAGTGTTTAATACAATCAAATCGATTTCGAACACAAGTAACAGTAAACAGATATATTCAATATAATAAACTCTATTACAATGGAATTGTTCTCTCTCAGTAATGAACAAATATCACGGAAGCTGCTAGGTTACAATGTATGATCTTCTCGATAATGATAACACATATAGTGTAAACCTATGTCTGTGGTTATACACAGTTACAAGATAACTTTTAATTGATATGGAATATAATTCTGTCTCCTAAAATATATCAATCAGATATCTTATACAAGTCTTCTTGTCTTCTAACTCTTTTCATGCATATCTTCTTTTGTATTAATCTCGATCTTCTTTCCTGTAAATCAGTTTTCTGCCTTAACTGTAAGTCCTCCCCTACTTAAGTTCTGATATCTATCTTCTGATATTTATGTTCTGATAATCTAAGTTTTGATATCCTTAAGTTCTGACTTCCAGTAAGTACTGATTCCAATAAGTACTGCTATTTCCTGTTTGTTAAGATCTGAAAACTAAACATGAAACAAATTAGACATGACATCTCAAATATATCTAACATCTTATAAATATTTTACTTATATCTCTGATAAAAAATTAAACTGGCTAATGTAAGAAAAATGATTGACCTTAATATTGTAAAACATTGTTATAACCGCAATGGACTTGATATTTTAATATTTTATCATATATATATATATATATTCATAATCTTCAAACCAATAATAGCTTATATTCGATTGGGCCATATAATAAAAATCTCAACTTTATTATAAAATCCCCCATAATCTACTCTTTAATTAGTATACAAAGAGAATATATATCATATTTATTTGGGTTTAATGCTTAATACACTAACATTATCGTTTTCAGATTAGGTAGCATATTAAATTTATTTACTGAAAATAAATTTATTTTATATAGAGTCTTCAAAAAAAAAAGAATTTAGTATATATCTATGAAAATATTATTAAATTTTAGATATCTAATTAAATATTGTTAATATTTAATAATAAATAGTAACATATATAAAATTATTAATATTAATGAGTTAAGTGTAATTAACATATGTTATTAAATATAAAAGTTATTTATATTTATTAATAAAGAATAATAATGACTTAGGTGTAATTAATACATGGTATTAAATTTGACATTATTTTTATTTTAATGAGGGATAAATTAATAATTTTAAGTGGAATAAAATATCTCATCTAACCCCCTATTTGCTTTATTATCTATACTATCTATACTATACTATAATAACCGGAATAGGGTATAATTTGGTTCAACAGTTATCCCTTAATTTTGGTTATTAAAATAATAAATAAATAGTAATATATATTCCTTAAACTAATAAATTATTAACTACTAGATATAGTCTACTCATTCCACTAAACGACGACCGCAATTTATCCCATTATTAAAAAAATAAATAAATAGTGTTATATATCCGGTAAACCACTAAATTGTCAAACTACTAGATATAATCTACTTATTCTACTAACCTACGACCACATGCTATCCTCAAATTTTAATTATAAATTTATAATTATTATATATTTATATAAATATTTTAAAATTATAATATTACAGAATAAATAAAATTTTTAAATATTAATGGGAACCCGGGCAATCACGGGATTTAACCTAGTATATATAATAGATGTATCTTATCATGCGAACAAAATATTGATGCAGTGGTTGTGCACGTGTTGTTAGGAGGAAACACACACATATTCGAGATTCAATTTTACCAAGCGGAGTACACACATACAACAATATATTTGACATGTAAAATCTGTGTCCCAAAGTATATTATTAATCAAAACAATTATCAATAATACATCAATACATAACAGCTCAATGGTGTCCCAAACTGATATTTAATGTAACGTCCGGGAAATATTATGTAATTATTTTTATCAATAAATAATTATTATGTGATTATTATGTGAATTTTGGTGAATTACTTAATGATTGATATTAATATTTGGGTGTTGATATCTGATAAAATTAGGATATTTTAATTTTTAATTGTCCAGAATAAAATATAGATAATTTTGGTATTTTTTCTGGTAATTTTGGGATTATTATAGGATTTTATAATGATTTATAGAATTAATAACGATTATTTTTCCGTAATTATAAAATTAATTTTTGGAACCATAAATCGTCCCACTTCAATCGTTTTTGCGTTTTTACAACTCGAAACTCTTCCGAAAACTCCTTCCTAACCTAATCTGATAATTCTGAACACTTTCTGTGTTTTGACTTTTTCGATCCGGGATACGGTTTGATCTGTAAGAGTCCCGGGGTGAAATTTTCGATACGTTAATCATTTTATAGATCAATAAAAAATCCGTATTCTCAAAAGGAGAGATATTATCACCTTATTTTTGTATAAAGTGTTTTATATGAAGCTTTGTTTTGATAATTATCCAAGTCTGGTATTAAAACCGTATCGTTATATAGTTACTTAACAGCTAAGTAACCTATTTTCGGATCCGATATGTAAATGTAATTATCGAATTATTAAATAAATAAAATATGTGATGGGTTTGTTAGCTGTGTGTTACCTTATTGTTAATTTTAGATAATTGTTGGATACGAACCTTATTTGTATAATTAATTATTGAACTATATGGTATTATTTTGTTTTTAAAATAATTTTATTGAATATTTATTCTCATAAATGCTAAAATTGTTTCTAATATTATTTTTGTTATTTTAGAATTTTATTTATTATTTTTAGGAGTTTATGAAATTTAGAAATTAATATTTTATTTGATAATTTAATTTTAAATGATTTTCTGATCTTATTTAATTGTAAAATCAGTATTTAATTCCAGATTACTTCAAAAATCATGAAATTTCTATTTTATTAACTTTTAAATATTTTGAGAGTTCTAAAATTATTCCGGCAATTTTCTGGCTTTTATTCACCCACACATTTATTCGTTAAATTATAAAATATGGGACTGATATTCATTCCAAAAATAATTTACAAATCTGACAAATTTTATTATTATTAATTTTAAATTATCTCTAGAATTTTAGATCTGTTCTAATGAATTTTTGGGTTATTTTTACCCGCAAATTGTTCAGTAAAATATTAAAGTTTCGGTGCAAATTCAGATTTCCGGTGTACACAATCCGATAAATATCCTCAATTTAATTCTTGTCTTATTTCTCTCCCAGCCGACTTTGTCCTCTCCTCTCTTGCATCTCTTCTACCTCTCATGTCTCTTTTTCAATCGATCTCTCTCATCTCTTTCTCCCATTCTTTCTGGTTATTTGGGAACCCTGAATTGGGATGTTTTGAAATCAAAATGATTTGACATCAAAATACTTTACGGGCTGGATGGTAACTGTGAGGGCCAGTGATGAGCTGGATCTTATGGGTCGGCGATGGACCGGACCCTTGGGCGATAGAGCCTGGGTACCCGAATGAATCTATACGGTTGGGTATAGATCTACACTATATCCTGACTGATCAGCAGAGTATGAGTGTGAACTAGTGTCCAGTCTAATTTATTGTTGATCGCCATTAACGGCATTCTCTTTCGAAAAGTTTTGTGATTCCAAAACCGGACAAAACCCTGATTCTGGAAAAGAATCTAGGAGTCGCTTATCACTTTTGGATTTATAATTAAAGGCTGGTAACATCCAATGTTCATTCGCTTAATGCCCTCAAGTAGATAGACTTGTTTAAAATTGTTTAAAGATTTTGTTCGGAAACTTTCCTTTGATATTAATGCTTGAAACTCAATTATATACTTGCTGGGCATTTTTGGCTCACTCTTACTTTGTAAATTCTTATTTATTTCAAAAGCAGATAAGGATAAAAGTGAACAGTTTCCGTTAGACAACAGGATTTAGAGAGATCTCCGCTGGGAGTGGACGAAGATGTTAGAGAAATAAGTCAAAGGCATTAGCATAAAGGTATTTAAACTTGTATTGTAGATATTGTGAATTGTGGAAGGTTAGATTCTTGTTTCATACCATAACCTGTAAACGATCCGAATTCAAGGGGGTTATCTACATATTATTTTATTTTATGTAAAGATTGTTTAGTGACACCAAATCTTGACCCCGGATTTGGGTTGTTACAAGTTGGTTATCATAACTTATTTACTCAGATTAGAGAACTTCACAATCTCTTGAAGAACACGTTCAAAATTTGGTTACAATTAAGATTTCTTCTATCTTGAATCTTCACGACACAGATCTTCCCGCAATGAAGGGATGCTTCACGTATTAATTGCCTGTCTAAGTCATTGTTCATAATTCCTTTGATCTTCGATTGTCGTCCCGACGTCCGTTTGCTTTGTCTGATGCACACCGCTTTACTTCCTTATTTCATAACTAATTTATTTGTTACGGTTCACTAACGATTTATTTCTCGTCGAAATCTCCTGATTTAAAGGGCATCACGTGAACGTAATCTACCGTATTGATGAGATTCTCTTAACAAGAATAACTGTATGACTTGATGTCTTCGTCACGTCCATGCTATTGGTGAATTCCTTCTCCCTTGCCCGGAGAGGTCTACTATTCATTTGCTTGCAATCATATCTATATTCGACATATAATTCTACCTGTTACACGGGACTATTCCATTTCTTTTGTAATCGTCAAAGAACAGATTCTATGCGAGAGAAGAGTTTGTGAATATGATTTTGATTGAAGAACTGGATGAGGAATGACAATGCAACAAATGATTGGGAGAATCTGTAAGTCAGTAAATTGAAGAAAGAAGAATGAGTGAGGAATGAGACAACCATATTTGTATTCAAGATGGCTAGTCTTTCATACTATATGGCATACAGTACATGACTAGGTGGCGGCCCACCAGACTCTTCATCATTTCGACAAAGCTTCACATCACAACACTGTTTGTCTCAATCATGAATCAATATTTTGAGAAGAGAAATAATTCAGAAGGAATACAATAAATTTTCTTTCATTTCCGCCTCCTATGTGTTATCAATAAAAGAAACTTATAAGTATTCAAGAATCAAGAAGAACATATGATATTGTATTAGAGGAAAGAATGCCAGTGTTGATTGCCGTCCACGCTTCACTTACGTATGCCTTCAAGAATCATTCGAATGAGAGATTCACAGTTTAGGTCACATTATATAACTTCAGAATGTCGTCTGGAAATGCCTCCACATTCAATGCTTTAATAATCCGATCAAATCACGTCCTTACAAAATTTATAATCACTGCTTCCAGTTTTATCTATGCCGCGTAGAATAACCATCGATCACGCAACATCTCAACTTTGTCGATAGGAACATTATTTTTCTCCAATCATTTGGAAGAGTCTTTCATTTTCTTTAATCATCCTCTGTCCATTCGAATCACGAATCTCGTTAAATTTTAATAATTTCATGAATTGGATAAATAATGTTTTAACATGTTGATTCAATTATTGATATTATTAAACAAAATTTATGTTCGTCTTTCACGGAAAACTTTAAACTTTCTTCTTACTAGTGGGTCTACTTGGTCCTCCAAATTAACAATACTGAGTCTAAATCCATTCTTCTTTTTAGGTCATTTTCTATTTATAATAACAAGAACTTAAGTAGTAATTTGACAACCAAATTGTGAAACTCATTTTATGCAAAAAACTTCTAAAAGTTGATTAAGAAAATCTTTTTCGAAATCTCATTTTAAAATTTTGAGAGTCAAATAATTGGTCATCATTACTATATAAGTTACTTGCTATTTTTATGATTCACTAAGTAAATATCTAATTAAATGAATGCCCATATAAGGGTCTTTCCACTTTGGTACATCTTCTATTTTTCCTTGGATTCCGTTTGCATTTATTAGTCGACGAAACTTCATTGAGGGAACATAAGTGGAGATGAAAGAATGGTGATTAGTTGAAGGATGCAGCATCATTCTTAAAAGTAACTCTACACAATTAGTAATGGCAAGAAATAAGTCAAAGAGAATCGCGAAATAAAGTCCTTACAAAATAACAGGATAATTTAATAATATTCTGTAATATTCTAAAAGAACTGAGAAAAAGTATGGTTATATTAATCATTGTTGGTTTAAGACCCTATTCCAATTAAAAGATATATGTTATGTCAGTAATATATATGATTATCAACATGATATATTCTGAAATATGTTGAATCGATGATTTGGTTGATGGAAGTAGGTGGATATGATTGCGGATAATTTGGTTGATTGATGGTGTCGGCTTGAGTCCGACTGGTAGTCGATGGAAGTGCTGCCCAAATTTCCAGAAATTACCCTACATTTAAGGATAAAAAAGTATATTTTCGTTCTCATCAGTACTCCAAATGATTGCGATCTCAGTTCTTGAAAAAGATTGTTATGATCAAATCGACTTTATATAATTGGTCTTTGATTCCCGTTAGCTAGACATCACTTGGTTTAATTGATCAATTAAAAGAGCTAATTGATTAACTTTACCAACTAATTGTCAGTTAAATGGAAATCGATCCCAATTAGATTAAGTCAAATTCTGACATGATTTTCAGAACCAAAATCAAAGCGATTAGCAATTTGGAGGAAGTAATGGCAATAGCAGAAATTGAAAGTTTAGTAAAATTAGTGTGATGTTACTGCAGACATGTGCGAAGTTTTATCTAAATGAATAGGCCTTTGCAATAAACAAGAAGAGCGTTTTCAAGAACTGAAGGTGTAAGACAAAACAAAGAGATTTTATCATCCGTAATGACATTCCAGGAAGGACTTGAATGTATACTCTTGTCGAATGGCGATTGAATGGAAGCTGCTGAAAAATAGCGGAAAGCTCGCAAATCCAATATCCGACATAAGACGAAGACTGACGAAGTCCGCATGTGAATTCATGAAAAAGAAATGTTAATCAATTGGGGTAAAGCTAGTATTCAATCAGTGATAAGTTAAGCGAGGCTAAGAAAATAGCTACCGATGAATTTTAATAATTCTGTTAGTAAGAATTTAAATATTATAAATAAAAGTCTTTATTCCAGTGTTAACTTCAGAAATGGCTTATCTAATAATGAACATATAAGTATTATCAAGAAAAAGACATTCCTTATGTTAAAAGAGATAATGAATAATGAGAAGGGAGAACTAATTAAGAAAAGAAGTGGAATCAAAAGGATGGTATTATAAAATAGTCCAGGATATATGCAAGTTGTGAACGTCAGTTGTGCCAGAACTGATAGGAGAATGAAGTGAAACGCCGATAATTGAAGATAGGAATTTCATTCAAAGAATGTGTATAAACAAGGAAGATTAAACAAAGGTATTAGTGGCAAATTGTCCGAGAAGAATGTTACAGTAAATCTTATATCAGAATTCTCCATAATTAAAATGAAGTCCGGAAGGTTTTAACGGAGGATTTACCAAGGTTACCTCTAAACATACGGTGAAATTTCTCATTGGTTACTGCACAGAGTCGAGCTGGTGTCAAAAGCCCAGTATCGTATGGTCCAGTTGTAATATCCGGGATAGGACGTGTAGCTATTCTTGTTAATAAGTAAATATTATGTGATTATTATATAAATTTTGGTAATTTATCTGTGAAGTGGAATCTGTGTTTGGATATGTAAATATGATATAATTTGAGTATTATAATTTTTATAAGAGCAAAATAAAGTATAGATAATTGTGATATTTTTCTATCAATTTTTATGATAATTTATGATTTTATAAATGATTTATGGATTCAATAAATTATTTTTCCGAGTATTTATAAACTATTTTATACAATCGGGAACCAGCCGAAGTCAACCGTTTTTATGTTTTTATAACCCGAAACTCTTCCGAGAACTCCTTCCAATCCTAATTGCAATATTCCGAGCATTTTCCATGTTTTGACTTTTTCGATTCGACGTACGGTTTGTCTTGTGCGGGTCCCGACACAATATTTTCGATACAAAATTTATTTCGGTAAATTGATAAAACCCGTATTTTCGATAAACGGGATCTTTTTATTAAACTATTATAATTATCACCTCGTAATACGTGTAACCAAGCGCTGAGACCAAGATCGCAGTACAAATTGTACAGATTTGGATAATTATCCTAAAACCAGTACCGTTTTGGATCTGTTTTCACAAATAAACGTTATATTTTACATCCGATATGATCCAACGGGGTACCAATATTCCGTAAATATAAATAGCCAATACAATATTGTAATTTGGTATAGATAAACATAATAATGCAGTAAAGTTCATGATTATTCAGAAAAAGTGAGCCGTGTTCTTCGTGTTCTTCGCGTTCTTCACAATCAAACCAACATTTGAAGATGATTATGTTGTCCAAATCACAAGCATAAGTCACCAACTCGAAGGATTCGATCTGTTCTATCCATATTCACCAGCAAATCATCCCGAGAATGGGTAATTCTCATTTCGAAATTATAGGGTTCTTATACAAATTTAGGGGTTTTCAATATATTGATTGTTTACTTATTTTGATGATTTGTATAGTTTTATAACGTTGTTTATGATCGATTCGTGTATATAATTGATGTATGGAGTTCCCAGTATAGTTAAGCCGAGTTCGTTGTTGTTATCATTTTTGGTGTTCGATTTTCCCAATTATCTAAGCTATGGCTGCTACTCTGGATTATATGAATAGTATGGGTATGATTTAAGCTTCGTTTTTGCATATAATACGTCGAATTTGGTTGAGTATTTTGGAAAATTGAATTCTCGCTGGAAAAACAGTCGAGTTCTTGGTTGTTTTGATCGGAATTACATTTCTATTTGGTGTTATTAGTTGTTTTTCAGATGGTTGTGTTGCTGGAATGTTTTCGAATGAATTCGGTGTAAAAACTAATCAAAACAGATTAGTTTTGGCTATGTTTTGAAGCCACCGGAGCGACGCCGGAATCCGGGCGACTCGCCGGTTTTTGGGCTTGTTCCCAGTTTCCGGCCGAGTTCGTCAGAACTCCGGTCACCGCCCCTCCCCTGCCACCCTTTGATCCGTTTTTACAGAGATGAAAACTTAGAATTCATTTTTAATTCTGAAATTTATTTTTAATCATTTATAAATTCTAATATAAATTTGAATTATTTAATTAATTACTTTTAGTTAATAATTAATTATTTAATTAGTCGATTAATTTAAATATTAATTGATTAATTAATTTAATTAGTTATTAATTAATTTTAATTGATTATTTAATGGATTTAATTGTTTATTTTGATTTAAAAATTCCAAAAAATAGTTTTGAGCTTTAAAATATCTTTTTAAATTATTTTTCAGGCTCGATAATTAT
This sequence comes from Apium graveolens, assembly GCF_009905375.1. Taxonomy (NCBI): domain Eukaryota; kingdom Viridiplantae; phylum Streptophyta; class Magnoliopsida; order Apiales; family Apiaceae; genus Apium; species Apium graveolens. Next base: position 26,384 of record NW_027421381.1, read on the forward strand.
TATAAAATTATTTTAAAGTCAAATTTGGGTGTTCAAACCCTATTATTTAATTATAAATTGATTCAGAGTCCCGTTTTAATTCCGATAAATGTTCAAAAATTCGTAATAAATACTTGAAAAATCAGTTTGACCCCGAATCTTCTTTGAAAATTTATTTTAATCGAATATCTTGCGTGTTATGTGCTACGTGCTATCTGATTAAGGTCTTATATGCCTATGTGTTTTTTATTTGGGCTGTTTTGGCCATAACTTTTAATCCGTAAATCGGATTTTGGTGAACGAAGGGTAGATAAAACCTTATGACGTCTAGTGACAATTAGATAAGGTGAGATGAATAATGATAAATACTTATGATGCCTAGTAGAGTAAGAAAGGCGTAGGAAAGGGAAGCATGTGATCGGAAAATGGAATCGACATGTAGAAATTACAGTAAGTGATCAGAAAATAGAATCGAGGCATAGGAAAAGTAAACGAGTGGTTGTTGAAGAGAGTCATTTGATGAGTACAAGTGAAATTGGGAATCGATTGTGATAAGGCAAGTACTTCTAAACCTTTTTCGAGATATAATGCAACTATTTCTAAATTTTCTCGTAACATATTGTTAAGTACTCAAAATAGCTCCGTTTTATATTGTAAATACTTTGAATCCTTCAGCCTTGAACCTGAGCCACATCATTTGATGAATTTTACTAGGAATAGTGAAAAGTTTATATAAAATGGTAAAGTGTGAAGAAAGTTTTGCGGAGTTAAAGGAGAGAATGGTCACAACACCTGTTTTATCATTTTGAAAGTATCAAAGAGATTTGGTAGGTTGTAGTGATACTTCTCATAGGGGAATAGGATGTGTGTTGATGCCGCATAATAAAGTTATTGCATATGCATCCAGACAACCGAAACCTTATGAGCAGAAGTACCCTACTCATAATTGGGAATTAGCAGCAACAATAATATTCACTTTGAAAGATTGGGAAACATTATATGTATGGAGAAAGATGTGAGATACATACAGATCATTAGAGTTTGAAGTGTGTATTCACGAGGAAGAGCAAATGTCGTGGCAAACAATAAGTAAAAAGGAGAGAACGAACATGGAGACTGCACTAGAAGGAATATCTATGGAATTTTAGAAGATGGAATTGGAAGTCAGGGTTCATGATCCAAAAGGAGTAAGAATGGATAGTATGACCTTTCTTTCAGTTGAAGTTGTTAAGAGAAGATAAAAAGATATCAAAAGAAGATGATGGATCAGGATGTTAACAGTTAGCAAGAGAAGATAATAGATCACGATATTAATAGTTTAATGAGAGAAAATTTATGCACTTAAAATAATGAACACGGTATCCTCAGATTTATTTCAGAACTTGGATGCTACAAGTGGCAGAATTAAGGAATGAAATCCTAAAGGAAATTTACAATCCTAAGTATTTAATCCGATCAAGAAATACCAAAATATCTAGAAGTTTAAAGAAGAATATTGATAGCCGAGTACGAAAAGGAAATTCCTCAATGGACCAGGAGGTTTCAGACATATTAAATAAGTAAGGCAGGTGTTAGAGGCCTAGTGGATTATTGTAACCATTAGAAATACGGATTGAAATAACAGTGTATCACTCTGGCTTTTATAGCCAGATTACCAAGAACGGAAGCAAACCACGATGCTAATTAAGTTAGGGTGAGCGAATTGGCTAAATCAGCTCATTTCTTGCCCATTAATGAAAGATACTCAATAGATAAGTTGGTTCACATGTATTTGAAGGAAATAGTAATCGTCATGGGGTCCCTCCGTCTATTGTATAAAGTCAGGATCCACGATTCAATTCAGGATTTTACAAAGGTTTTCCAGAATGTTAGGCACCAAGTCAAATATGAGCACAACTTATCGTCCGCATACTGACGGCCAAGAGCAAGAAGATGATCCAGACAATTGAAGCCATGTTACGGAGTTATGTCTTTGATTTCAAAAGAAATTGAGGCGAGCATTTGCCTTAGTAGAATTTGCTTACAACAACAACTATCGTGCCAGTACTAGGAGGCCGCCATACGAGACTCTTTATGAACGTAAATGTCGATCACCAGTGTATTGAGATGAAATTGGCAAACATGAAATATTTGGACTAGAGTTGCTACAATCAATAAAGGAATCTACCAAAATTATTGAGAAAAGGATAAGAACCACGCAGGATTGCTAAAGGAAATGTGTAAATCAAGCTAAAAAGAGTACAAAAATTAAAGAAGAAGAAGATTTAATATTGTTAGCAGTGTTACTGTAAAAAGGGATCATCCAGAATCGGAAGAGAAAAGAAAGTTGAGTCCGAGATACGTTAGACCTTTTGAAGTTTTGAAATGTATCGGTAAAATAGCATATGAATTAGCGTTATCCAGCATGGGTGGCATATTCATAATGTTCTATGTGACAAAGTTAGAAGAGTACGGTATAGAATTTTAGACATGCGATAGGATATGAGCCGATAGAACTTCAGGCAGAATTGTCCTATGTAAGAATCCAATAGAGACTGTAGAAAAGAAAGAGAAAGTATTAAGAAAAAAAGTTATAAAGTTAGTAAGACTATTGTGAAAATCAAAGGGTTGAAAGGATAGCCCAAGGTTCAGAAAGTGATATAAGCGAAATATTGCCCTGAGTTATTTGCTTAAGTGATTCTGAGGACATAATCTTTTTAAGGGGGAAGGATGTAATATCCGGGATACGACGTGTAACTATTCTTGTTAATAAGTAAATATTATGTGATTATTATATGAATTTTGGTGAATTATCTGTGAAGTGGTATATATTTTTGGATATGTAAATATGATATAATTTGAGTATTATAATTTTTATAAGTCCAAAATAAAGTATAAATAATTATGATATTTTTCTATCAATTTTTATGATAATTTATGATTTTATAAATGATTTATGGATTCAATAAATTATTTTTCTGAGTATTTATAAACTATTTTATACAATCGGGAACCAGCCGACGTCAACCGTTTTTACGTTTTTATAATCCGAAACTCTTCCGAGAACTCCTTCCTAACCTAATTGCAATATTCCGAGCATTTTCCATGTTTTGACTTTTTCGATCCCACGTACGGTTTGTCTTGTGCGGGTCCCGACGCAATATTTTCGATACAAAATTTGTTTCAGTAAATTGATAAACCCCGTATTTTTAATAAACCGGATATTTTTATTAAAGTATTATAATTATCACCTCGTAATACATGTAACCAGGCGCTGAGACCAAGACCGCATTACAAATTGTACAGATTTGGATAATTATCCTAAAACTGGTACCGTTTTGGGTCTGTTTTCACAAATAAACGTTATATTTTACATCTGATATGATCCAGGGTACCAATATTCTGTAAATATAAATAGACAATACAGTATTGTAATTTGGTACAGATAAATATAATAATGCAGTAAAATTCATGATTATTCAGAAAAGCGAGTCGTGTTCTTCGTGTTCTTCGCGTTCTTCACAATCAAACCAACATTTGAAGATGATTTTGTTGTCCAAATCACAAGCATAAGTAACCAACTCGAAGGATTCGATCTGTTCTATCCATATTCACCAGCAAATCATCCCGAGAATGGGTAATTCTCATTTCGAAATTCTAGGGTTCTTATACAAATTTAAGGGTTTTCAATATATTGATTGTTTACTTATTTTGATGATTTGTATAGTTTTATAACGTTATTTATGATCGATTCGTGTATATAATTGATGTATGGAGTTCCCAGAATAGTTAAGCTGAGTTCGTTGTTGTTATCATTTTTGGTGTTCGATTTTCCCAATTATCTAAGTTATGGCTGCTACTCTGGATTATATGAATAGTATGGGTATGATTTAAGCTTCGTTTTTGCATATAATACGTTGAATTTGGTTGAGTATTTTGGAAAATTGAATTCTTGCCGGAAAACGGCCGAGTTCTTGGTTGTTTTGATCAGAATTACATTTCGATTTGGCGTTATTAGGTGTTTTTCAGATGGTTGTGTTGCTAGAATGTTTTCGAATGAATTCGGTGAAAAAACTAATCGTGATAGATTAGTTTTGGCTATGTTTTGAAGCCACCGGAGCGACGCCGGAATCCGGGCGACTCGCCGGTTTCTGGGCTTGTTCCCAGTTTTCGGCCGAGTTCGTCGGAACTCCGGTCACCGCCCCTCCCCTGCCACCCTTTGAACCGTTTTTACAGAGATGAAAACTTAGAATTCATTTTTAATTCTGAAATGTATTTTTAATCATTTATAAATTCAAAAATAAATTGAATTATTTAATTAATTACTTTTAGTTAATAATTAATTATTTAATTAGTCGATTAATTTAAATATTAATTGATTAATTAATTTAATTAGTTATTAATTAATTTTAATTGATTATTTAATTGGATTTAATTGTTTATTTTGATTTAAAAATTCTGAAAAATAGTTTTGAGCTTTAAAATATCTTTTTAAATTATTTTCAAGGCTCGATAATTATTATAAAATTATTTTAAAGTCATATTTGGGTGTTCGAACCCTATTATTTAATTATAAATTGATTCCGAGTCCCGTTTTAATTTTGATAAATGTTCAAAAATTCGTAATAAATACCTGGAAAATCAGTTTGACCTCGAATCTTCTTTGAAAAATTATTTTAATCAAATATCTTGCGTGTTATGTGCTACGTGCTATCTGATTAAGGTCTTATATGCCTATATGTTTATTATTTGGGCTGTTTTGGCCATAACTTTTAATCCGTAAATCGGATTTTGGTGAAACGAAGGATAGATAAAACCTTATGACGTCTATGTGACAATTAGATAAGGTGAGATGAATAATGATAAATACTTATGATGCTTAGCAGAGTAAGAAAGGCGTAGGAAAGGGAAGCAGGTGATCGGAAAATGGAATCGACATGTAGAAATTACAGCAAGTGATCAGAAAATAGAATCAAGGCATAGGAAAAGTAAACGAGTGGTTGTTGAAGAGAGTCATTTGACGAGTACAAGTGAAATTGGGAATCGGTTGTGATAAGGCAAGTACTTCTAAACCTTTTTCGAGATATAATGCAACTATTTCTAAATTTTCTTGTATATATTGTTAAGTACTCGAAATAGCTCTATTTTATATTGTAAATACTTTGAATCCTTCAGCCTTGAACCTGAGCCACATCATTTGATCTTTAAGCCTTAAACCTTATTTATTGTGAACCATTTCTTGTTGATTTACCGGATACTAAATCACATAAATACGATACTATTCCACGAATATATACGCATCGTATACCAAACACTGGAGCAAAATTGTTTAAACATACAGAAACTTTTATATTCAACCATACCTTGTCACATCAAAGAACTAAAACATTGTAAAAACATTGTTCATCAAATACCCGATTCTCCTACAGGCTGGATGCTATTTCTTTTATATACTTTGACATTCCCTTGTGGTACCTATGAATTTTCTCCATGTTCTTATGCAAATGTTTTATTGTTGTTGATTATGATCCAGTTTTATTGAATTATATTGTTTATCATATTGAACTGCTTTAGAATTGGATAGTTTTCTTTATGTGGACCAGATTCGTGGTCAGACCAGATTCATGGTCAAATTAGGCCAATGTGTGCCTTGGATCCAGTTCGTAGAGCAGAGTTGTGTGCCTTGCTCGGGGTTAGTGTGTGACTGATCAGTAGCCTAACCTTGGTTTTAAAACTTAAATTGAACATCCAATTCTATTGATTATTTAACAAGCAACTTGATTCCTCTGAATCATCCCGTTTGATCATTGATTAACCTCAGTTATTGTTATTGTGACTTGTTGAGCTAGTTAGCTCACTCTTGCGAATCTTTTTATGTATTCTACAGTTAAGAAGGACACAGTTGATAACCAGGTTTCCCAGTTCAATGTACGAGCTAGGATTCCAGATTGAGTTGGATCGAGCTAGCAGGAGCTTATTACGGTAGTGAGATAGTAAGATTGTAAGAATAAGCTCATTATCAGTTGTAAGTTAAATTAGTTGGGATTTGGTACGTTGTAATAAAAGTTAAGGTTGTGGCTTGTTTTCATACTTTAACCTGTTGTGATCCGTAGTTATGTAAAGCAGGGTCATTGTAAATAATATCTCATATACATGTTTATATATATTGTGTATGTGTTGTGGACCCCAAACTTCTGACCCGGGTTTGGAGGGCGCCACACCAGTAGAGATGAAGTAATGAGTTAAGGAAACTTTAGAAATATGGAATGAAGGAATAATGAGATAAGGAGTGTTTCGCTTTATGCACAAAAGTGGTCATGGAAAAAAAAATGAAGGTATGAAGTTACACGTTGATTATCAGAAGTTGCAAGTGTGAGGATTGAATGAACATAGTGTATAAGGAATTTTTGAATAGCGTAATTATATTTATTGATAACATCCTCGCCCATTCAAGGACTAAAGAAGACTAAGTTGAATGTTTGAAGATATGTCTGCGGAGGGTTGAGAAGTAGCAACTGCATTCTAAGCTTCAAAGGTATGAATTCAGGTCATAATTGATTATGAGCTATGGAGGTTTGGTTAGCTACCAACCAGGTAAGGTCCATTTAGGGACAGATGTCTTGAGTAGAAAAGAAAGAGTGACTATCATTGAAATTACTGGGGAGTGGGTAAAGGAATTGGAAAAGTTAGAAATTAAAGGTCAGGTTTTGATTCAGTTCCTAATTTATGTTGGTACTTACTTTGTTGTTAAATATCAAAGGTGGTATTAGTATAGATGATTGATGTTGACTATAACATGGGATGTGTGAGCATCAAATTCGTACTAATATCTAATTTGATATGACAACAAAATGAGTATTAGTATCAAGAGTTATGTTCCGAAAGAGGTTGGTTAAATCGTGGCATCCCGGGAAATGTAGGTTACTCCGAGGATATGATACGAGACATAAAAATAGAAGATGACTTTCGAGTAATGTGGCATGAATAAAGGAAGGAACGTTATATATGACGGAACGTCAGAGAAAAACACTTCAGTAAAATTTTAAATAGTGATTAAGTGGTGAGCTGAACGTAATTGTCGAAATTTTCTCTTTAATTTTAAATTTTAGAATAGACTTAGAACATTTAGAGACCGAAGACGCCATGAACTTAGTATATTATGTGAAGATGAATGAAAAGTATAGGAGACCAGCTAAAGGTTCCCGAATATGATTGAAAACGATTATAGGCCCGGCTAACCGAACAGAAAGAGACATGGAAAGTAAAGGTGAACAACCAATTAAAATGGGAGGCGTTCATGAGTACGAATTATTAGAATTAGAAAGAAAAGAAGATTAGTATAAATTGGGTTAGTCCTTTGAGACAAGGAGATAGATAGAACAATTGCGAATGAGTTGGCCTTGTTGTCATAACTATAACGAGTTCATAAGACGTTTATATATATATAACTAGGAAGAGTAATTTAGCTCCATATGTATAAAATGGAGGTTTGAGTCAAGTTGCATGGACAACTGATAGATTTGATATCGATAGGAAACCGTTGAGTAGTAGTTAAAATGACGAGTTCTGAGAAATTTTAAGTGAGATACTCGAAAAATATCATGGTTTGTTCCTTAGCATGATTTTGGTGGCAAAATCCTTTTAAGGGGGGAAGGATATAACGTCCGAGAAATATTATGTAATTATTTTTATCAATAAATAATTATTATGTGAATTTTTGTGAATTATTTGATGATTGATATTATTATTTGGGTGTTGATATCTGATAAAAGTAGGATATTTTAATTTTTAATTGTCCAGAATAAAATATAGATAATTTTGATATTTTTTCTGGTAATTTTGGGATTATTATAGGATTTTATAAGGATTTATAGAATTAATAATGATTATTTTTATGTAATTATTATAGGAATTGGAAAAGTTAGAAATTAAAGGTCAGGTTTGATTCAGTTCCTAATATATGCTGGTATTTACTTTGTTGTTAAATATCAAAGGTGGTATTAGTATAGATGATTGATGTTGACTATAACATGGGATGTGTGAGCATCAAATTCGTACTAATATCTAATTTGATATGACAACAAAATGAGTATTAGTATCAAGAATTCTGTTCTGAAAAAGGTTGGTTAAATCTTGGCATCCCGGGAAATGTAGGTTACTCCGAGGATATGATACGAGACATAAAAATAGAAGATGACTTTCGAGTAATGTGGCATGAATAAAGGAAGGAACGTTATATATGACGGAACGTCAGAGAAAAACACCTCAGTAAAATTTTAAATAGTGATTAAGTGGTGAGCTGAACGCAATTGTCGAAATTTTCTCTTTAATTTTAAATTTTAGAATAGACTTAGAACATTTAGAGACCGAAGACGCCATGAACTTAGTATATTATGCGAAGATGAATGAAAAGTATAGGAGACCAGCTACAGGCTCCCGAATATGATTGAAAACGATCATAGGTCAGGCTAACCGAACAGAAAGAGACATGGAAAGTAAAGGTGAACAGCCAATTAAAATGGGAGGCGTTCATGAGTACGAATTATTAGAAATAGAAAGAAAAGAAAATTAGTGTAAATTGGGTTAGTCCTTTGAGACAAGGAGATAGATAGAACAATTGCGAATGAGTTGGCCTTGTTGTCATACTATAACGAGTTCATTAGACGTTTATATACATATATATATATATAACTAGGAAGAGTAATTTAGCTCCATATGTATAAAATGGAGGTTTAAGTCAAGTTGCATGGACAACTGATAGATTTGATATCGATAGGAAACCGTTGAGTAGTAGTTAAAATGACGAGTTCTGAGAAATTTTAAGTGAGATACTCGAAAAATATCATGGTTTGTTCCTTAGCATGATTTTGATGGAAGAATCCTTTTAAGGGGGGAAGGATGTAACGTCTGAGAAATATTACGTAATTATTTTTATCAATAAATAATTATTATGTGATTATTATGTGAATTTTGGTGAATTATTTGATGATTGATATTAATATTTAGGTGTTGATATCTGATAAAATTAGGATTTTTTAATTTTTAATTGTCCAGAATAAAATATAGTTAATTTTGATATTTTTTCTGGTAATTTTAGGATTATTATAAAATTTTATAAGGATTTATAGAATTAATAATGATTATTTTTATGTAATTATAAAATTACTTTTTTGATCAGAAATCGTCCCACTTCAACCGTTTTTGCATTTTTACAACCCGAAACTCTTCCGAAAACTCCTTCCTAACCTAATCTGATAATTCTGAACACTTTCCGTTTTTTGACTTTTTCGATCCGGGATACGGTTTGACCTTATGAGTCCCTGCGTGAATCTTTCTATACGTTCATCATTTTGTAGATCGATAAAAAATCCGTATTCTCAAAAGGCGAGATATTATCACCTTATATTCGTATAAAGTATTTTATAGGAAGATTTGTTTTGATAATTATCCCAGTCTGGTCTTAAAACCATATCATTATATAGTTACTTAGCGGCTAAATAACCTATTTTCGGATCCGATATGTAAATATAATTATCGAATTATTAAATAAATAAATTATGTGATGGGTTTGTTAGCTTTGTGTTACCTTATTGTTAATTTTGGATAATTGTTGGATACAAACCTTATTTGTATAATTAATTATTGAACTATATGGCATTATTTTATTTTTAAAATGATTTTATTGAATATTTATTCTCATAAATGCTAAAATTGTTTCTAAAATTATTTTTTTGTTTTATAATTTTATTTATTATTTTTAGGAGTTTATAAAATTTAGAAATCAATATTTTATTGATTATTTAATTTTAAATGATTTTCTGATCTCATTTAATTGTAAAATCAGTATTTAATTCCATATTGCTTCAAAAATCATGAAAATTTTATTAACTTTTAAATATTTCGAGAGTTTTAAAATTATTTCGGCAATTTTCTGACTTTTATTCACCCACACATTTATTTGTTAAATTCTAAAATATGGGACTGATGTGCGTTCCAAAAATAATTTAAAAATCTTAAAAAAATATATTATTAATTTTAAATTATCTCGAGAATTTTAAATCTGTTTTAATGAATTTTCGGGTTATTTTTACTCGCAAATTATTCGTTAAAATATTAAAGTTTCGGTGCAAATTCAGATTTCCGGTGTATACAATCCGATAAATATCCTCAATTTAATTCTTGTCTTATTTCTCTCCCAGCCGACTTTGTCCTCTCCTCTCTTGCATCTCTTCTACCTCTCATGTCTTTCTTTCAATCAATCTCTCTCTCGTCTCTTTCTCTTTTTTTTCTTTTTTTTCTTTTCTTCTCTCTTCTTTCTCTACTTCTCGCCGGCACTTCTCCCCTGTTCCGCTACCGCATGTTCCTTCGGCCATTGCCGCCGCTGTCTTATCTTTTTCCGGTATTAGTTGCGTCCTATCTTTTTCTTTCCGATTTGTGTGTATATGCGCGTGTATATACACCCATATGTATGTACAGTTGGGTTGTTATGTTGCGATGTGGCGATGTTGTGTTTTCCGGTTACTGCCGGTTCCTTTCCGGCGAGGTGACCGGCACGTGGGCCGCGTGCCTTGCGCGTGTCTCTGTGTGTGTTCGTCTGTGTTCTTGACTCTGATTATTTTTCCGGTTTATTTCCCCTTAGCCCTGTGTTTGTTTCCGATTGTGTTATATTGATTAATGGTTTTGTGATTTTGCTAAACATAATTGATTGATTTTCTTGTGAAATAAAAATAATTATTTGAAAGGGAAATTATTAATAACCAATCGGTCAAATTCACGTTGGATGTCCGATAAACGGAAACCCGTGAAATTCACCGCCGTCGGCGATGAGCCTCGGTGAGCCGACGGTGGACAATGATGATTAATTCTGAGTCCTAAATTATAAATAAATAAAATTAGTTTGTGAAATAAATTTTGAAATGAAAATGAATAATAATAAATAATTATTAATAATGAAATTTGTGTCGGTGGATGGGATTTTCGCGGAATATGGATTGTTTGTTGTTTTGATTGACGCCGATTTGATTTCGACGGGTTAGTCTGATAAATAAAGGAAACGCTCCCCGACTTTCGGGAAATTAATTCCGAAAATACGGGAACGTAACCTATAATTATCGGAGACGTCGAAAAAGGATATGTAATTGAATTTTATGAAACATAATTGCGTGTTGAGACATGATATTTTATAAACGATCAATTACCCTACTATTTTCAAAACAACGAGTATACATATTTTTTGAAAATGAATACTGAACAGAGTTTCGAAAATGTGAACCATAATTGCTATATGTATTTCAATAATACATATAAATACGAGTCGGGACTGCATATCGAATGGATAGATTTGATAATAAGGATGTGTTAAGCCTGAACCATTATCTGAATTAGGGTATTTCAACCCTGTAGGTCCTAGTCGGAAGACCCGAGGATTGACATCAGACTAAGAATGATCTAGTGGTTAGTCATCGAGCTCAGCGAGGTTCCAATCGAAGGACATGAGTGTTGAGATCGTAGCCAGAATAGGATAGTGGTTTGACGATAAAGACAAACGTTCAAGGCAATCCAAACGTCAACCGATAATAGTTGTTAAAGCTTGTCGAGACAAGTATTCCTAATTTTCATGTAAAATACTGCAAATATCTCTTCATTCCTATTCTAAGTTCAGAATAGTTAACTGTTCTATATTTCGCTGCAATTACTCTTAAATATGCAAGTTCCTTTCATTATTGTTCCTATATTATCAATTGTTCTCTTGAGCAAATACCCATTCTTTCGGGTTATTTGCGAACCCTGAATTGGGATGTTTTGAAATCAAAATGATTTGACATCAAAATACTCTACGGGCTGGATGGCTACTGTGAGGGCTAGTGATGAGCTGGATCCTATGGGTCGGGGATGGACTGGACCCTTGGGCGATGGAGCCTGGGTACCCGAATGAATCTATACGGTTGGGTATAGATCTACACTATATCCTGACTGATCAGCAGGGTATGAGTGTGAACTAGTATCGAGTCTAATTTATTGTTGATCGCCATTAACGACATTCTCTCTTGAAAAGTTTTGTGATTCCAAAACCGGACAAAACCCTGATTGTGGAAAAGAATCTGGGAGTCGCTTGTCACTTTTGGATTTATAATTAAAAGCTGGTAACATCTAATATTCATTCGCTCAACGGCCCCAAGTAGATAGAATTGTTTAAAATTGTTTAAAGATTTCATCCGGAAACTTTCCTTTGATATTAATGCTTGAAACTCAATTATATACTTGTTGGGCATTTTTGGCTCACTCTTACTTTGTAAATTCTTATTTCTTTCAGAAGCAAATAAGGATAAAAGTGAATAGCTTCCGTTAAACAACATGAGTTAGAGAGATCTCCGCTGCGAGTGGACGAAGATGTTAGAAAAATAAGTCAAAGGCATTCAACCCAGTACTCCATATCAGATTGAACGGTAACCATCAAAACATCAACATTCGTTCGCTGATGCCTCCCGTCGAACAAGAATCTCTTTATCTCGTTCTTCCAACTTTTGAGAGTCACTAAAACCCATATAGTGACCTTCAATAACTTCAACTACCGTTATTCATCATAACTGTATATCAACCTACAAAATCACGTACATCAACCACGAGTGCCTCCTTTCAGCATTGAGTCACCCGATCCTTACTTTCACAATCATTCGGCCTATTTAAAGAACATCACGAGCATTACCCAAATTCTTCACCTGGTTGATGAACCATCAAACCATTGAAACTATTGCAATGATCCCGTTCATCTTTCACCTCGAGTACGAACAAACTGATCCACAGTGCAAGTCAACCGGCATACCACACGTAACTTTGTCAGCAAATCCATCAATTTACTCCACCATACCAATTGAAACTCGAAAGTTCCTCCAACCCAATTCATCACGAACTTCGAACCTGACTCTGATACCACTTGTTAGGAGGAAACACACACACATATTCAAGATTCAATTCTACCAATACGGAGTACACACAACAATATATTTGACGTTTAAAATCTATGTCCCAACTTGTATTATTAATCAAAATAATTATCAATAATACATCAATACATAACACCTCAATGGTGTCCCAAACTGATACTTGAGTCAACTAATGCTCAAGCATCTCCCACACGATACGTAAGACGACTACATCTTTTAAACATACATCAAAATAATAATTATATATATCCATCACAAATTTAGCCAACAAGACAAAAATAATCTGATTATAATAATAATTGTCAACCCATATATTTTATCCAATCTCATCATGACAATTATTGTCTACCATACAATTATTATCAATTCTAATAACTATCTATCACCAAACTGATATTACTTATTGGGTTTAACCCAACACAGTGTTCCTCTTGCCCAAGATCACAGGTTCGACTCTTTGATGTGCGTGTGTGATTAATTATAAAAAAAAATGTATCTTATCATTTGGGCTCGTAGAAATATTTAAATTTAAATTTCTCTATTTCTTCGTTAACCAAAAATATTTTGGTTTATGGTAGTTAATTTAACGCGTGAGTTTTTAATAAATTAACATAGAAGTAAAAGAAAAGGTCCTGGTAATAAAAATACCTCCGACACTCTCTAGTAGATTAGATAGAAGAATAATTTAAGAGTATATCCAATCATCTCCTAACTTAAAATAGATAAAAGATATCATTTATGTATTGCAGAGAATATGCAATAAAATTCTACACTCTCATTTCTGTTGTCTAAATAATACAGTATATATGCAAGTTGACATGCACGAGGAACACAGTTTGTAAAAGAATATAAATTATATAATACAATGAAGGCACAAGAGACTTCTTTGTTGGAATAAAGGAACCTCCGGTTGCTTTAGCTATCACTGGAGAATATCTTTAGTAAGACTAATATATATATATCATCAGCTTCCTGCAATTACATTAACAAAATTATTAAGAAGATTGCTATATGTATACAGTAAGAATAACTCAAATTAAAAGTTAATATTCACTTTCCAGGATCAACTCAATATTATTTCCATATCTAGTGCACTATGCATGGTTGTACAGTGCTAAATGGTACACCAGAACTGATAAAACAAATCTCAGTAATTCTTCTAAATTATCAGAACCTTAAACAATCTGGCCAGATTAGCATTGTAAATACTTTTCTTGTCTCCATTGTTTTTGCTTGACAGAAAAGATTCCCATGCGCTTAAAAATGTAGTTTGCCGATTTGAATAAACAATCCAAATCTCAAAATATATTCCTACATTTATATGGTTTATAAATACACAAGATAGCACTGCATTTTGTCATTCATCGCTTTATTGCCTTACTATTAATACTATTCTTTTTCTATATAAAAGATGGAGCCAAAGAGTGAAACTAAAGTAAAATTTCTCAAAGTGAACGCAGAAGCAGCAAGATTTCGTGATCTCTTGGGAATTTATTTTTCCACCAAAATTAAAGGTAGCAAAGAATATATAGAACTACACCCCGATGTCAATGAGAAGATCCTAGAGCGTACATCGATCCTTTTTGCTTCGGTGCTGGTGCAGAAGTTATTAAAACTCCATGCAAAACTCTTAGCCCTTGGATACAAATTTGAAGAGTTGGTCAACATTCTGTTCAATGAAAACATATTTACCCAGATATTGATAAATAAATTACAAGGTTAGTCCTGTCTCTACATATGTCTCTCTTGTTTGTGCCATGTATCAGATTATCTATGTGTGTGTTTGTGTGTGTGTGTCTGCTGTTCCTTCTTTTTTCTTTTCTTTTTCTTTTTTTAATTTCAAATATTTCTCTAACAGATGCCTGAATCCTTTTAATATATGTTTAGGAAAATTGCCAATGCTTGATAAAGAATCAGAAACCTATGTGTCTGCTATTGGATGTCTTGATAAACGAGTTGATTTAGACATCAAACCTGTTGATATCAGATATTTTCCGGTGCTGTCAGCAATGGCCTCTAAGGTAGTTTACGAGAACAAAAAATTTGTCGAGGCAGCTATAAAAGGTCAATGGAAGGTAGATATACCTATAATAAACTTGATTCTAATTATTTCACTTGTCCGTGATAAGTATAAAATTAAAAGGAATAAATAATTACATTGTAATTAAACTTTTCTGGTTTATGTAGATGGAGCTAATAGGCTCGTATGATTTTTATAATGGTAAGATCCAACTATATGAAATTACTTTATCAGCTGAATAAGAAGGTATAATAGAATAAATCTTTGTTTTTTGATATTTGCAGAAGATCATAAGAAAAACACTACCCAAGCCATGGTATTTCATGACAAGCATGCCAACCAGGACATGATAATAGTGGCTTTTAGAGGCACTGAACCCTTTGATGCAGATGCATGGTGTACAGACTTTGATATCTCCTGGATTAGTTTCCCAGATATGGGAAAAGTTCACAGTGGATTCATGAAAGCTATGGGCTTGCAGAAGAACGAAACCTGGCCAAAACATAATCGACAATGATGACAATCCACAGTGTCACGAGTCCATAAAAGAAAAGTTATCAAGTTTATGCTTTGGTAAGGACAAGTACTTTCCAGAAAATAGTAATGACAAGGAAGACCAAAAATTGTATGCATACTATACCATAAGGAAAGTGCTAAGAACTGTGCTAACCAAGAATAGCAAAACCAAATTTATAGTAACAGGTCACAGTCTTGGTGGTGCATTGGCAATTCTTTTTCCAGCTAGCAGTGTTGGCATTACACAATGAAAATTCTATATTGGAGAAGTTAAAAGCTGTATACACTTTTGGACAACCCCGGGTTGGTAATGCAAGTTTTGGGCGGTACATGAAGAAGAAATTTAAGGAGTTCAATATCACGTACAACCGATATGTTTATAATAATGATGTAGTGCCCAGGGTGCCTTTTGATAACTCTGTTTTGATGTTCAGGCACTTTGGTAATTGCTTCCTTTACGACAGCCATTATGTTTACAAGGTGAGAACCAAAATTTTTAACATGCATGCTTATGGGCTTAAGGTACATGTCTGTCATATTACTCTGTCTGTCATATTACTCTGTCTGTCATCTGATTGCTATTACTTATCCTGATTTATTAGCAATCTTCATTTTGGGCTCTCTTAGTTCCTCCTTTTTTCGTGTATTTATAATTAATTTCAAGTTAAATTTTCTTCCAAAATTCATGTTCAAACTACCTCGAACTAATAACTATTTTAATTAATACACATGCAGGAAACTACAGGAGAATTGTATGAGCATTACTTCACGATATCGCCATTGGCACTCATGAAAAGGTCAATGGATGCTATTGGGAAGGTGTGGAGAAGTTTGATAAGCCCGAACAGAGAAAGTTTGCCTCTGCTGTATCTTAGGTACTGGGGAATGTGGCTCTGGTGGGCTGTTGATCATAATCCTCAAGATTACATTAATGCACTAAGATTGGGGCGCAAGCAGCTCGATAAGGCGGACTAATACAGACAACTACAACAATTCTATGTCATAATCACCACGTACATAAATGAATGGACTAAAATGGAGGATTGGAGAATGGATAACTTTGTAGTTTCAGATAAACAGTATGAGTCAATATTATATGCCGTATGAGTCAATGGAGGATTGGAGAATGGATAACTTCTTCTCTTCCAGTTCCGAACAAAAAATAAATTCATCTGCTTTTGATACACAAAGATTGAAGTCTTAATTATTCAATCAAACACTTGACAGACACCTCATCTCTCTAGGTAAAAAATTTCAATTAAAACCACAAAATAACTGTAATATAATCTTTCATATATTTGGTCATAACTGATTACCATAAAATTTACGTCATTGATGCGATTGTATAGGAATACATGTCAATCTCATGAACAAATTAAAGAATGTAAGAATATTACAATGAATCAAGAGACCCTTTTTATACCAGAATGAATGAACGAATAAATAAATAAATAAATAATGATAAGCCTTTAGTTAATTTCTGAGGTCACCATGCTTAAATACGAAGCTTAGGCACCAAGAGCAAGTGCTCGATTCGGGGAATTGTTAGCCCAAACTGCTCAGTCATATCCATGTCTTCAGCTGATTTCCCATGCGGCAACTCCCAGTCAAAACAATGTAACAACTGAGCCAACACTAGCTGAACACTCAGCAACCCTAGTTGCATACCAGGACACCCTCTTCTACCACTACCAAATGGTAAGAGCTCAAAATCACGTCCTCGGAGGTCTATTTTACTCTCAGAAAACCTCTCTGGAATAAATTCTAGAGCATTGTTACCCCACACCTTAGAATCTCGTCCTATAGCCCAAGCATTTACGATTATTCGTGACTTCTGAGGGATATGATATCCATTAACTACAATATCCTCCTTAGCTTCGTGGGGACCAAGTAACGGTACTATAGGGTGTAGTCTCATACCTTCTTTTATAACCATGTACAAATATTCTAGTTTGGGCAAATCCGTCTCCTCCACCAATCTATCAAGTCCAACAACGCAAGTAAGCTCCTCTTGACACTTTTTCATTGCCCTTGGATGTCTCATTAGCTCTGTCAGTATCCATTCGATTAATGTAAATGAGGTGTCAATTGCTGCTGTAATGATATCGATCATGATAGACTTGATACTGGATCTGTCAATCAGTTTGGCTAGCTCTTGATGGTTGACAGAAGAGTCATTTTTAGACAAAGATATCATTTCATCGACAATGTCACGATTATTCGTACGAGTGCCAGTATTCAAATTTTGCTCATGCTCCTCAATAATTAGCTCCAACATTGCATCAAGTTTCTTGCCTGTTTCCTTGTATTTTCGTGTCAATCCCTGAAGGTCAAGTGGCTTTAGGGAGGGCACAAAGTCAGCAAGATTAAACTGTCCAGCCAAAGTAAAGGCTTCCGTCATGATACCCTTGAGATCAAATCGATCATCTTTGCTTCGTCCTAAAAGGAACCTAAAAGTCATGTTTTCAATTAAACCCCCTACCTTATCACTAACATTCACCACCTCACCAGCGACCGCAGCTTTCTTGATCTCCTCCACGACTAAGCCAACCTCATCCCTTCTCATCCCTCGGAAAGAATTAACTTTTGCGGGAGCTAAAAGCTCTTGCACAACAAATTTTCTCACATGCCTCCAGTATGTACCATTGGTGAAGCTAATGCCATTGTTACCATATGACATATGTGCAACAGCCTCCATTTGTGGTCGTGCTGCAAAAGCACTGTCATGAGTTTTTAGGAAAAGTTGAGCAGCCTCAGGAGACGAGACAACTATAGACGGCACGGAACCCATGCGTAAAGACATTATAGGACCATACTTCTTGGACAACTCATGGAAGGTACGGTGGGGAAGGCTACCCAAATTTAAAAGGCTACCAACAATCGGTAATCCTCTCGGGCCCGGTGGCAGTAGCTTACGCTGCTTGGCGTCGAGTATCCACCAGAATGCAGCTCCAAGGAAGAGGAACAGAAATGAAAAGGCCAAGGAAAGGATCATCGTTGGTTGAAGAAATATAATGGTTTTTAAAGATTGGAGCTCTTGATTAGTAATTCAAGTGTAGTAGTAGTTGCTTGTTGTGTGCTGTTTAGTAATTATGTTAGGAGTTGGTTTTTATAGCTAGAGAAAATGAGCAGCCAAAAATGAATCACCCTAAACGACAAGCAGCTGCATTTCAGTTGATTTTGTAGCACATGCCAAAAAACATTTAAAATAAATATAATTCATTGTCTAGGAAAGCTTCTGCGGGTTTCATTTTTTCTTTAATATGTCATCTTAATCTTCTTGTTTTTCCTGTTAATATATGTTTCCAACAGCGACCTCAACCACACCCACATGTTCAGCATATATATTTAATTATTTCAGTCCTTGTTATCTATTTTTTAAATGTTTAAAGACTGCAAAGAGTTCATGAACCTGCGTCTATGCTTCTCAGTTCTCGTACCCCTTCCAGATTAGTTAGACTTCAAGGAGGCTGTTGAATTACAATATTAGTATAATAAAATCAGTCTAACCATTTAAGTGTCCGTTTGATAACTTGAATTTCATTTAAAATTCTAGATTTCATCAAATAACATGTTTGGATAAGCTAAAGAATTTGAATTTGGATTTCATTTGAAATCCAAGGCAATCAAATTTAAGTGTAAATATATGAATTTGAAATGACAATTCAAATAATGTCATTTGAAATCTTTCATTTAAAATGAAATGCTTGTTTCCAAACAAGGCGATACACAGACAAGCCATATATGCCTGGCCAGAAAAGGTGAAAAGTGATAGAAGAATTAATTGTGATTAAAGGCTTGTTGGAGTTTCTTAGTAATTTATGACGTACTTATGGCAATATTACCCGACCCGATGGATACCCGACCTATTTTTTGGATTTGAATCCGAATCGGAATCTTGATTTTAGACCCGAAAAAGTTTGGAACTGGATTTGAATCTTAGGTATACCGAACAGATACCCGTAATCCGTTCCAAACCCGATCCGAACCCGAAATCCGAAAAAAATCCGATAGCATATTCTTATCTTACATAATTTTATAACAATAATACATGATTTAAACGTATCAAATATTTTAATTTTAGGTTTATAATCGGGATGTTGGATAATTATGGATAATTAAATTTATTATATTTGACGTTAATACTGAATTATCTATCTATGTAGTGTACGACTTTTTTTTTGTTAAATAAACGCACAAGCATGAGTGAGTGAGTCGAACTTTTAACCTACATTTAGTAAAACAAGACCTCGACTACTGTACCAACTTTTTATTGACAATATATAAAATACTATTTTTGTATTTTTAACATTCAAAAAACATATTTGTATAATAATATAAATTTATTTATTTTTTATTTTTTTTAAATATCAGAATTAAACTGGAAACTGACCCGAACCCCGAAAAAACACGATGGATTGTATTTGTATCTTTATTTTTAATATCCGGATCCCAACCCGATCCCGATCCGAAACGAACATAACGAATCGGATTTGGATCTTACGAAACCCGATTTGATCCGACCCGTCGCCATCCTTCATTATTATTATGACTTTAAAGGTCACGTTATATGAAAATTATTAATTATAAGTTATTTAGGTTTGGATAATTTTATTTATAAATTATTATTTATTGATGTATTTGGTAAATTTTAACTTATAAATTAAAAACGATTTTTTAATATAATAATTGAATACATGAAAATATAATCAATAAAAATACATAATATAGTGAAATACAAAAATAACTAAATATTAAAATACAAATTAACAAAAAAGTCTAAAAAATTATTGTAATTATAAAATTAAATTAATTGACAACTAAAAATCAAAATCTAAAAATTATTAAATTATATTTGTGATTAAAATATAAATATTTTGAAATTAGCTTAAGAACTTTACTAAATAAAATGCATTCCAATTACTCGGCACATTTGTTAAAAATGAATAGACCTTAAATTGATAACAAATTTAACACACATAATAACTAAAAAGTAATCTTGGTCTTAAAATTGTTTTGCAAGAGTTTTTACACTGTGATGTGACATGTATTGTTAATCATACATATTAGGTATGCTTGTGATTTTAAAGAATAAATATGTAATCAATATTTTTTTTTTACATTTGTTACTTTGTATCATATTATTATGTAATATATTTTTAATTAACATATATGAAATATTTTTTTAAATACACACAATACGAATCAGGGTTAATCAAACTGTAATCATATATATATATATATATTATATTATTTGATTCAATCAATTTTATAATATTTATAGAAAAATAATTATATTACTCACGACAAATGTCATAGAATTATTTCACAATTTGGAAATTTGGAAATTCAATTACAAGAATTGAAATTCCACAATTCAAATTCTAGTATGTTACCCGCAAGGATCGGCTCACTTGATTAAAAAAGGGATAATTATCCTCTATTTGCCTTGTCCTCATTCTTCCTGATTTCTTGTGTAGACGTAGTATTATTAACCTGTCATATTCTAGTGTTGTTATCGTGTTGAGTTATCACGTAACTGTTCATACGGCTACGCAGTCTCACCAAAAATCTCCCCCTATTTGATTGTTAATCCTAACAAACAAATTAAATAGAGAGGATAACTCAACTAACAACTAGAAAAAGTAATGTACCAGGACTTGTAAATAATGCTACTTATTTTCTGGATCAAATACTGCATTTCCAGATTTCTTGAGTAACTGAAATGAAAGATGCTTGTTCCTTTAGCACTGAACTGATCTTCACGTAGTTTCATCTTCATTTCCTTGGTTCTTCAAATCTCTGCCAGATAATACTTCTCAATTTTGAAGTAATCATCAACAACTTCTTTTGTACAACCACATTTCCTGTTGAGAAGCGCATATCTCTCTTGCTTCTCCCCCTATGAGAATCAACTGCTTAAAGGAGATCACCTTCGTTTACCACCTCTCCCGTACAATAGGATCCGCGGTTAAAACTAATGGTACTCCCCTTTTAGAAAACAGCTTCTCCTCTTATGAAGAATAGTGATGAACCAAACCACTTCTTCGATTACTAGGAAATCACCTTGTGTTTTACCACCTCTCCCGTACAATAGGATCCATAGTTACAAACAACAATGGCATGATGTAGTGTACATGTGCTTTGCCTTTTTCCTCCTCCCTGCTATTTCTCCCCCTTAGTTGAGGAATCCTCCAAACTATTACATAAGCTTTAATCTCCCCCTTAGAGAAGGAATGTATGCTGTTGTCTGAAGGAGTTCTCATATGTTACTTGGTTGGAAAAGAAATAACAAGCCCGAGTCTGATCAACCATGTCCCTTGAAATTCTGCAAAATGGCTTCACTGTTGATCATCATGTTAACCAATAGTCCCAACTCCTTATACCTTCCAACTTTGAGATCACCAATTGTTACCAATTGTTATGTCCCAATTGGTTAGATCTCGAAGTATTCAAATCCAATCTGTAAATTTTAGGTTCCCAAGAGTTAAGTTCCAGTCATAAACATATTCGAGACCCGAAGTATCAAGAACCATGTTTAGGGATAGGGAATGTGATATGGTATTTCTCTTTCTTCCTCACTGTGAGTGTGTGATTCTGTTTCGTGTACCTCACAAGTATTTCACTATTCTCTTCACTCGTGTTTACACTCATTCTCACAAGTGTATCACTCCTCTTATAGCTCCAAAATCCAGCTGTAGCTGCAAGAAAAATCACCTTAGCCATCCTTAAGGAGGTCACAGGTGGTGCAATGGGAGTTTGCAAATCCCCATCCTTGTTAGACTTGTCAGATGAATCTGAGTCATAATCTACAAGTTGCTAGTTTCCCTTTTAGGGTTCCAGATTTGAACTCTAGGAAGGTAAACAATGATCCAAAGAATTTAGAATAAAGATAAAAGTTCCCTTCTAATGTCTGTGAAGACATTTCCTTGTGACTCATCAGGTAATATCTGTATCATTGTCAACAAGTTGCCGATCTGCACCTATGTCAGAACCACTATCCGCAGATACATCCAGGTTTATTAGTCCTGAGGAGGTAGACACTGACCATTGACATATTGCTATTGGATCAGTATCCTCTCCTAACACCTGTAAAGGCAATTGGTCCATTAAAGAACCTTGAACAATCAAATCTAACCGTAAAATGGTCGAAACTCTTGTTTCCGTCAACTCATCCTTTGTGTGTGTAACCTTTCCTTGTGCATCAATAATTTTTTATGTTTAAGGTGGTGACACTACATTGGGTACCTTGGCCGACAGGAGAATTTCAATAGACGCACCCTGTTGAGAGGATGAATCTAGTAACTATTTTGTGCCTTTTCAGCCAGTACATCTTTTTGAGAAGATGTATGGGAGCTAGCAGTTGTCTCAATTTTGATATATCTCAAATTCGTAGGAGATAGAGCTCCTGGGTTGACTTCAGAACCTTCCTTAAGTAGTGCACTAAGGCACTTTCTCCCTCACGCTCATTTATACTTCATTTTAGTGGTAAGAGAGTGTTGGTTGGTTCTGTTTCTGTGTTTTTCTTTACAGTCTGGGATAGAAGTTGTGGGTTTTCAATCTCATGACTATCAAATGAAAGAATGCCATTGGAGGCTGAACCTATATCACTGAACATATGGCAATATAGAGATAAAATGCACTTATGATTTATAATGAATGAAAATCATGCATTTAATCTTTTGAGAGAAATGATGTACAATAGTGATTTCACAAAGATTTTAATGAAATAAGCAATCACCATTGTAGAAAGAAGTTTAATTTTCTCCTAAAACTGTTTGAGTGCACAAGTCTGTTTTTATGCCTAAAAGATAAATGATTTTAAAAGACACAGACTGGCCTAGCAGTATTAAGAAGAAAAAGAAAGATTTTGTCTTTTAATATGAATGAGTTTTTGTAAAAGCATTGATCACTAGGGTAAAGTCTAAGCAATTCTCATTAATATCAAAAGCTCCATAATCTATCTTTATAAAATTATTACCAACAATATTGTTTATTGATAAATAATCTTAATAAGACTGATTATGCTACTAATTTCAAATTGTAGTGAATCTGTCAGATATAACAACTCATATAAATCCACTAGAACTTAAAATCTTACAATTATCTGTAATAAAATACTAACAATATATCATTGTCTGATACTTGTCAAGTACTTTGAATACCAATAATTATGTTGCATCATGTTTTAAATATTAAAATAAGATATCAATGAATTAAATACCAATTATCTATCAAAAAGATATCAACATTCAATTTCATATATCATATAATTGTTAACTCCTAACAACTGTAGTATCTCAAACAATACTGGTTCGATTAATAAAGCAACATTAACCAACCTTGACTTGTTTGCAATCTTAGAAAAATATTCTAAGTTCCATATACTTTGATCCATTGAGTATTACATCTATTATCAAAGTGTTTAGGAATTTACAAGTAAGTATAAAAATTATTCTAAGTGGACAACATATGGTTATTCATAATAAAGCATCAAACATTATAACCATATTTGTACTTTAAGAAAGATTTTTACACTTTTTATATTAGTATAAGTGACTGAGGATAAACATTGATTACTTAGATGAGTTCTAAGTAATGCAACAAATACTAATACTCTATAATTAGTTCATAGTTGAACTCTTAACTAAATATCATTAACTGATATAAGTCAAAAATTAGCATACAACTAATCATGCTACAGTCATATTCTGATTTCAGTGAATTCTTGAGATATAAGCATTGCTAAATTCACTAAAACAAGTATCTCATAATTAACTTATAACACATAAGTTACAATCAATATACTAGATATCAATTATTGACAGATTTAGTTATAATCAATCATGCTGCTCATTTATTTTAAGTTAGTTTGAATTATGGAGCAAATAAAATCATTGAATTGCTTCAAATTCCATAATCCAAACAACCCAAAATAAATATTAAATAAATAAATACTAAATATCTATGAGTTAGATACTAGCACTTAAATATTTATAATTATCCGTGAGTAAACACCAATAGGATATATAACTTATTTACATGGCAATCACTCTTTCGATAATTAGTAATTTTAGAAATACTTTCTAAGCATATAAAATATTGAGAGTTTTATACACATGACTTAGAAAATACTTCAACTTTCAATATCAGTGATTTTAGAAATAAACATTGATTACTTAGAACAAAAATTCTAAATAATATCACTAATACTAAAAGTACCACAATTATACGTACATGATACAAATAACTATGCTGCATATTGTTTTAATATAATTTAAAATAATGAGACTGATATAGAATGGAATTGTCTACAGTCATAATTTAAATCAATTAAAATAGTATTCAAACTTAATGCTATAATACTTAACTACCACAAATGTATCTAAAATTGTAATCATGATAATCAAGATAGTAGCACTAAGTACGAGGTACTGGATTACTGATAAATTCACAAGTCCTTTAAATATTGAAGATTTAATACTTGTGAACTTATATGTAGAATTCCTTACAGATGGGATTTTCAACTAATATGCAATTAATGATATCCCACACTTACAAACCAGTCTTGAAAGATGAATTTTAACAAGTGATTTAATAAGTGTTTCTGCAAGTAATTCTTTGACTAAAAGACATGCTCTCTAAAGTAATGATACCTGGTGTGAAGGTGCCTTGTCATAGTGTGTTCCACAGAGTTGTTGGATTTGAAGTTATTTCTTATCATACAAGAAATTAATCTTCTTCCACGAAGTTGACAACTTCTCGAGATGCTTCTCCTGTCACTTACAACCTGCGTAATCTATATCTATATAGCCAAACATGTTAAGAATAATATCTTTAGGGTACTTTACTCCAAGAGTTGATAAGTCCCTTAAGATATCTAATAATCTTGTTAATATCTATAATATTGGATTCTCTAGGATCCACTTGGAATCTTGCACTTTGGAATCTTGAGAACATTACATGTTATCTATTAGCATTTGAGTAAAAGAGTGAGCTTGTCATACCTCTATAGCTTGTCATTGTTACGTGAGTTGCACTGATCAAGCTTAAGTGGTTCCTGTTGGTAAGTAGTCTTGACGTGTTCAGAATCTTCCAAATTTTGCATCATCAAAAGATCCTTAACTTACTTGTATTGCCATCATTTTTTTGGTTTACTTGTGCTCCTAAAAGAATTGTTCTTTTGGCTTGCTTGAGCTCCTAAAAGAATTATTCTAATGGCTTGCTTGAAGTAATTCCAAAAAGAATTGCAACCTTTCCAACATGCTCCTCCAAACCTACTATGCAATTACTTAGCAAATAATCTTGCACAAGTCTTTGTTAGTAGACCAACATATAAGATTATCATTATATCACTGCACATATAACACAATATATTTGTGCCTAGTGATACGAGAGTTATTAATAAGAAGACTCTACTAGTTCATATTAAACTATAACTTCAGTTAGAGTGCAATACCATGTCCTTGATGATTGCTTGAGTAGTATACTAGTTCATACCAACCTGAAGTGAGCTTGTGAAGAAGAGATATACGTAGTCCAATAGGTCTGCAACTGCAAAGTCTATAAACTGTTGTGCATTGACTTCCTCTTTTGACTCACCAACCAGGAGTGCACTTGTACACATCTACTAGAGTCAAATTCCAAGTGTAATGTGCATCAGGTGCCTGATATGTCATAATATCCTCAAGTCTCGTCACTGGTGCTATATGTTAGATACTGCTTCCTGATAATAACCTAGCATCCAGTTTGTCCTTGTCCCTCATAATAATGCCACTGTCATCCAGTTTGACTTCTAGTTATCCTTGTACCAATTACAACAAAGTCATTTGGTTTGGATACCATCTTCCCTACAATCTGCTTGCTAGCTGATTGAGTTCATCTTGCTTTGCAATTACCCAATCAATCCGGATCTATCAGAGCTTCTGTAACTTTCTTTGTTTCTTCTTCAGATAAAACTAGAGAAATATTCATTCACACTTAGTAGTCCTGCAAATCATTACTCCACCATCTGGATCACATAAGAACTAGACTCTGGGAATAATATTGACATCAAACCCATTATCTCAGCAGATTTGTTCTTTTGTGTCCTCTGATTTTCAATGTGGTGTTGTGTTTGACTATTTGATCCTTCTTTTGCTCCCCCTAAGTTGTTGCTGGATTTCCTGAAAATCCTTACCCTTGCTGAATGGCTTCATTGAAGAAATGAGTTGTGCTATACACTGCCATTCCACTGCTTGGATATGAATCATCAATACCATTAATTTCTCCTTTAACAACTTGGAGCATGAAGTTGTTGAACTGTGCACTTAGACTGTCTATCACTTTCTGTTGATCAACCACAAGCGCTCTGTAGGTTGTAGACCCCACCGAGTAGCCATGAAGAATATCCTTACAAGTTTTAGTTGTAAATGCCAAGATCTTCAAACAACTGAAAATATTTCATTGTTTGCTACTATAGAACATTCTCTCCAGACACTTTCAGGTTATCCAGTGTTTGCCCCTGTTGGCCATTAACTCATTAGTGGTCTTCATGTATACATCCAGATCAAGGCTTGATCTTACTTGTTGCAAACTGTTTTGACTGCTTCAGCCCTTTGGTATTTAAAATGTCTTGATTAGCTTGACATTGTCCTTGTTGCTTTAATCAAGTTCCGGTTCTTCCTTTGTACTACTCCATTGTGACACGGAGCTCCTAGTGCTGAATATGTCTCAAAATATTCTTGATATTACAGATATTAATCAGAACTGCTTCTTGAATTCAGCCCAATTATCTGACCACAAGATCATTTCTTTTACAATCGCTTCTAGCTTGATCTTCTTTGATATGATCAATCACCATCTGTGATGTCTTGTCTTGAGAACACACGAACAACAACTTTATGTTAAGAGTAGTCATCAATCATCACTGAGGTATATCTTTACTTTGATATGATGCTTTCTTTGACTTCTCTTTTTGACATGCCTCACATTTATCATCTTCTGAATTCTAGATGAGGCAGTCCTCTCACTAAACCCTTTTTACAAAAGAGTTCCTTGAGTTGATGTTCAAGGGTGAGAGCTTCTAATGCCATAGCTAAACTTCTGTCAGATGAAGCTTTTTCAGTAGAAACCATTGACTTTACCTTTTCAGAGTTTCCAGTCTAGCCACGAGCATTTTCTTTCCTTACTCTAAGAAGAGTAAGCTTCTCAAACTTCCTGCTTCAGATGAGACACTAATCCTTCTTTGAATTGACATTTTGTCCTTTGATGTAGAACTGTCTGATAAGATGATTTGTGCCTTGATTCTCCAGCAAGAAAGATCCTTCAATTGTTATCAATGACTCCAATTTTTAGTTGTTATCAGTGATACCAATTATTGAATACATGATGACATCCCTTTTTCTGTATAGCTTTTCCCGTAATGAAAACCTTTGCTGTCATCTCCAAAGATTATTGACGGAATAGCTTTTGTCAATCACATTTGATTGTGAGGCTCTTTCTTTGATCATATACTTTGAGTATCAAATACCAAGAATATATATTAATCAATTAACCTTTTATGTCCTGTACTCACAAATGGATTAACAGTTCTTGGTACCCAACTTATTAGTTTGGGTCCAGTTGGATTAGAGATATTATTATAATCAGATATAACAACAGCTGCAACCTTATCATGCTAATTCTTATCTTTGACTGATCATTTTCTCCATTTTGATACCCTTGACAAAATTGTCTCTAGGCTAGGAGCTAAATGATTCCAACCTTACATAAGGAGGACTAGCAGTCTTTGCCCTACTGTAATCCTATACATGCTTTTTCTACAATTAATGCAAGTACTAAGAGATGCATTTATGTCATTCATTCAGAAACATTATGCACAAGAATTAAGAAAGACAGGCATGATATAGAACAAACAGAATTAAAAAATAAATCACTAATTCTATTTAGACCAATCTGTTGATGTATCTCATCTAACTATCTCAGTCCAAATATAAACTAATACATCTAAACAAACAATTCAGATTAAATGGATAAATCACATGTTAGGAATATGTTGTGTACTTGATGATAAGCTAAACAAAACACCTTAGTAGATTTAACTTAGTGAATTTTGTAGCACCCGACGGATGATCAATTATAGTCCCGACGGATGATTCAATATAGTCCCGACGGATGACTAATTGATATCCACCGGGTGAGTAGCTTATGTAACAATAAGTACTGTAGCACATTTCTACAAACAACTTTGTATATATTCTATAGAAGCTTATGAATCATGTAGACTACTAGTAGATGTGCATAATAGGTTGATTAAATGTAAATATAAGATGTCTTGTAATTCTGCACAAATGAAATAGAGTCAACTGATAAATGGCTACCCGACGGATGATCAACAAAGCTACTCGACAGATGATCAACAAGGCTACCCGACGGATAACAAGCATGTACCCGACGAATGATCAATTCAAATATCTGTTGACAATGACAACACAGTCATATATGTTGGGTGTTTGCAAAAGGAATGTGGCAGCCTGTTTAGCAAGGTTTTGAGAACAAAGAAGCATTACCATTTCCATGCTATTTTGAAGATATTCAAAGATGCTAGAATAGAGTAGTGAAGCAGCATGGAGTTAGACTTGATAGGTTTTGTTTTATTATCCTGTCTTATTACCATGTAAACTTGGTAATAAATAAATCAACTGTATCTAGTAGAACAAACAAACAAGCAAACAGATTTTTAGCAGAGAAACATTTGTAAGCTGTATTCTGTAGAATTTCTCTGTAGTTTGTTTGTTCACTTGTACAAACATCTGTGAGCTATTCAAGCTTCACAGGGTTCTCTTGATATATATATATATATATATATATATATATATATATATATATTTATATTTATATATATATCTGGCGGATACATTCAAATCCACCATAAAGTTTTAAAGACTTGTGTTTTTATTACTTGTGTTTTGATTTATATAATTCTTTCATTCCGCACTTTGCAAATCAAACACATATATATTATTAAGTTAGAACAGTTTTATAAATCTCAAAAAGAAGCCAGAATTACATTCAACCCCCCTTTTGTAATTTTTATTGTATTGTTAGGGAATAAAAATTGGTATCAGAGCTAGCTTTTGAAGTACAAAGAGTTTAAAGATCACAATAAAACAATAAGATGAACACGAAGGATGTTGGAGTGAAGATTCCATTTCTGGACAAAGACAATTATCACCACTGGAAGTTGAAGATGCACCAACATCTTCTTACTCAAGATGAGGCCTATGTGGATTGCATAGAGAGAGGTCCTCATGTTTCAATGAGAGCTGCTACTGAGCAAGTTCGAGAAAATAAGATGCAGCTGCTAATTCAGCAATATGAGCACTTTCATTGTGAAGACAGTGAAACTCTCACTGACATATTTAGTAGGTTTCAAAAGCTACTAAATGCTCTGAAGTTGCATGGAAGAGTCTATCAGACAAAAGACTCCAATCTCAAGTTCCGTAGATCTCTTCCAAAGGAATGGAAACCAATGACAGCCTCATTGAGAAATTCTCAGAATTACAAGGAGTTTACCTTGAAAAGACTGTATGGCATACTGAAAACTTGTGAGCTTGAAATAGAGCAAGATGATAGGATGGAGAAAGGAAATAAGAAAGGAGAGTCCATAACACTGGTTGCTGAGTTGGAAAAGGAGAAGGAAGTGAAGGTAGAAGCTGCTGAGTCTATTACAAAGGTCTGTGAAAACAAGGGCAAGGGGCTGGTAGCTGAAAATGAAGATTCAATGAGCAAAGATGATATGGATGATATTAATGAACATCTTGAATTCCTTTCCAGAAGATTTGCCAAGCTCAAGTTCAAGAAGAACTTTGGAGCAGCTAAGCCAAATAGAAACATGGTGGATAAATTAAAATTCAAATGTTTCAAATGTGGCTTAGCAGGGCATTTTGCAAGTGAGTGTAGAAAGTCAGATTCCAGCAAGAAGAAGTTTGAGCCTGTGGATTATAAACAGAAGTATTTTGAGTAGCTCAAACAAAAGGAAAATGGCTCTTATTACACAAGAAAATGACTGGGCAGCTGATGGTTTGGATGAGGATGAAGATGCCAGCTATGTAAATCTAGCCCTAATGGCCAAATCTGATGAAATAGAAACAAGTTCTTCAAGTAATCATGTAATCACCACTAACCTAGCACATTTATCTCAGGCTGAGTGTAATGATGCAATTAATGACATGTCTACAAAATTATATCATTTGCGTGTTACACTTAAGTCTCTCACTAAGGAAAATGCTAAAATCAAAGAAAACAATATGTTTTTAAGTGAGAGGAATAATGTGCTAGAGTCTCAGTTTATTGAATTTGAGAAATTGAAAATAGAATATAAGATTGCTAAGGAGGAATTAACTGAGTCTTTGAAGAAATAATAGATTTTGAAGAAGCAACTTGAACGAGAACAGGAGGTGATTAAGGCATGGAAATCATCTAGAGATGTTCATGCTCAAATCACCAAAGTTCAAGGTATTGAGTCCTTTTGTGATGCAGCCTGGAAAAAGAGTAAGGAGAAACTGGAATCCAATTTGGTTGAAGGATTGCTAACAGATATGGACTCAACGGATGATGAGAGTCATCCATCGGATAATCAAAAGGATTATCCGTCGAGTGACACAAATCCTCATCCGTCGGCTGTGAGCAAACCTGTGAGCAAAGCCAAACTTGCCAAGTTAATTGAAAAGTATTGATCAGTTTCCAAAAACTTTGTTCCAGGAGAATCAAGTCAAGTGAAGAAGGAGAAGAAAGTGAATGTTATACATCTGTCTATCAAGCAATTGAATGACAAATTAGAAAAGATTAAGGTTAAAACAGAAATTAAAAAGAAAAACAATAGAAATGAGAAAGTAGGGATTAACAAACATAAAAACTACACACCTGATAAATATGCTCCAAGAAAAATTTGTGTTAAGTGTGGTAGTGTTAATCATCTGTCTGTTAATTGCAAACTTGTTATGCCTACTCCTATATCTGTACCATCTTCTTTTCCCAACATGAATGCCATGTCTTCTATGCCTATGAATGTTATGTCTGCACAGAATATGAATGCACAATTTTCTAATATGTCATTTGCACCTAATCCTTATTATCTGTATTTAGTATGCCTCAAATGCCATTTAGCAAGCCTTACTGGAATAACATGTTTGCAAACAGCATACCTTTTCATGTTAATCAAAATGTGCATGATAATTCTGTTTTAATGACTGGTTTCAAAGGTCCAACTCAGATGACTAATGATGAATCTGATATCCCCAAGTCAAATGAGATCAAACCTAAGAAATAAAAGAAGAAAGCTAACAAGGCAGGACCCAAGGAAATTTGGGTACAAAAATTAACTTGATTTGGATTTGATGTGTGCAGGGAAATAGAAAGAATCTGTGGTACTTGGATAGTGGTTGTTCAAGACACATGACTGGAGATTCTACCCTGCTCATAGAGTTCAAGGAGAGAGCTGGCCCAAGTATTACTTTTGAAGATGACAGTAAGGGTTATACTGTGGGATATGGCTTGATTTCTAAAGACAATGTCATCATTGAGGAGGTTTCCTTAGTGGATGGTCTCAAGCACAATTTGTTGAGTATCAGCCAACTTTATGATAAAGGCAATTCAGTAACCTTCAATTCAGAAGCCTGTGTTACGACTAACAAAAGAAGCAACAAAGTGGTTCTCACTGGTGTGAGAAGAGGAAATGTGTATCTAGCTGACTTCAATTCATCAAATGCAGAAGCTGTTACTTGTCTTCTCAGTAAAACAAGTCAAGATGAAAGTTGGCTGTGGCACAATAAGCTATCCCATCTAAACTTCAAGACCATAAATGAGCTTGTCAAGAAAGAACTGGTTAGAGAAATACCTCAAGTGGAGTTTACCACGGATGGACTGTGTGATGCCTGCCAGAAAGGAAAGCAGATTAAAGCATCATTCAGAAAGAAGCTTGATTCAACAATTGAAGAACCTCTGCAATTGTTACACATAGATTTGTTTGGACCAGTCAATGTGTTATCCATCTCAAGGAAAAGATTTTGCATAGTAATTGTAGATGATTTATCAAAATTTTCTTGGACATATTTCCTAAAGTCTAAAGATGAGGCTAGTGAAATCATCATCAATCACATAAGGCAAGTCAACAATCATCCTGATTTCAAAGTTAGAAGAATCAGGAGTGACAATGGAACTGAGTTCAAGAATTCTGTTATGGGAGCATTTGGTGAAGAGAATGGGATTATGCATGAGTTTTCAGCAACAAGAACTCCACAACAAAATGGAGTAGTGGAAAGAAAGAACAGATCACTTATTGAAGCTGCAAGGACAATGCTTGAATAATCAAAGTTACC
Organism: Apium graveolens; assembly: GCF_009905375.1. Classification (NCBI taxonomy): domain Eukaryota; kingdom Viridiplantae; phylum Streptophyta; class Magnoliopsida; order Apiales; family Apiaceae; genus Apium; species Apium graveolens. Next base: position 59,182 of record NW_027421381.1, read on the forward strand.
AACATACTTCTGGGATGAAGCTGTAAATACTGCATGCTACACTCAGAATATTTCTTTGGTTAATCAAGCAAAGTGTATGACACCCTACCAATTGTTCAAGAACAAGAAGCCAACTCTAAATTTTCTTCATGTCTTTGGCTGCAAATGTTATACCTTGAGAAATCAAACTGATCAAAAAGGAAAGTTTGATGCTAAAGCAGATGAAGGAATTTTTGTTGGATATGCTGTTGGTAAAGCATATAAAATCTATAATATAAGAACCACATTGTTATGGAATCAATACATGTTGTGTTTGATGATAAGTAGATTGAAGGACTGCAAGATGGAGATTACCATGAGAGCCTCAAATTTGATAATATGAAGATGATTAGTGATGACAGTGATGATGAAAGTGATCAAGAAATAATATCAAAGGATAATGCAGAAAAATCTACTACCAATGAAGCAAAAAATTCAACATCTGTCGAGGTTGCAAAATACTTCATCCGTTGGGAGACAATCTGCTTTATCCATCGGGAGACAATCAGCTTCATCCGTCGGAACTCAAAATGCACCATCCGTCGGGTCATCAAAAGAAGATGAAAGTCAGAATAGATCACTTACAGAAAGTTCCCCTTTCTCAAATCAAATATCCATAAACTCAGGGGGGTTTCTAATAATTAAAACTCAGTTACACATCAAGACAACAATGAGGCCTCTTCATCTAGAGCTATGTTAGATATATTTATGATGTCATGTGTAATATGATTTATGTTTAGTTTTCAGATCTTAACTAACAGGACAAATCAGTACTTAACTGGAAATCAGCACTTATACTGAAAACATAACTTAAGATATCAGAACTTAAGTTATCAGAAGATATTTATCAGGAGATAATATCAGGACTTAAGGTGACTTTCAGATAAGGCAGGCGGCTGATTGAAAGGAAAGAAGATCGAGACTAGACATGAAGAAATATGCATGAAGAAGGAATTCTATGAAAAATAGAATACTTGAAAGAATAGATAACTAGTTAATATATTTTTGGAAGCAGAATTATATTCCATATCAATTAGAACATTATCTTGTAACTGTGTAGTATATAAACACAGACATAGGATTTACACTATAAGTGTTATCATTATCGAAGTTATTATTCAATATAACCCTAGCAGCTCTCGTGATAATTTATTCATCACTGAGAGAGGACAGATATTGTAACAGAGTTTATTGTGTTGAATAAAATTTGTGCTCTGTTACTTGAGTTCTTATATTCGATTTGATTGTAGTAAACACTGTATTCAACCCCCTTCTACAGTGTGTGTGACCTAACAAGTGGTATCAGAGCTATCTGTTAACACACATACAGTTTAAGATCCAAAAACAATCATGTCTGAAGAAGAAACTCCAACCAAGCCCACCAAAACTGAAGAAGCTTCAAAAACCATAACCCATAGTTGATATGAGACTATAAGAGTTCCCATGTTGAAACCTTCTGAGTATTCCATATGGAAAGTGAAGATGGCTATGTTTCTGGAAGCTATAGATCCAGAATATCTCGACAGGATTAATGAAGGACCACATATGCCAACCAAACTCTCTGTGGAAGTTGCAGGTCAGCCAGCAAAGTCTGTACCAAAGGAGAAAAGTGATTACACTGCTGAAGATATCTTATCGATTGCAAAGGATGCAAAGGTAAGACACTTTCTGCATAGTGCCATTGATAATGTCATGTCAAACAGGGTAATTCAATGCAAGACTGCAAAAAAGATATGGGATGCTTTGGAAACAAGGTGTCAGGGAACTGATTCAATCAAGAAGAACAGGAAGACTATACTCACTCAAGAATATGAGCACTTTGACTCAAAGCCTGATGAGTCATTAACTGATTTATATGACAGATTTGTCAAACTCTTGAATGATTTGTCACTAGTTGACAAAGAGTATGATATTGAAGATTCAAATCTTAAATTCATGTTAGCTATTCCTGAAACATGGGATTTGAAGGCAACAATAATAAGAGACAACTATAATCTTGATGAAATAACTCTTGATGAAATTTATGGGATGCTGAAGACTCATGAACTTGAGATGGAACAAAGAAGCAAGAGGAATGGAAGAAAGTCAATGACAGTTGCCTTTGTGGTTGAGGAGGAAAGTCCCAAAGTTGCTACCTCAAAGAAAGGTAAGGGAAAAGCTCTCATCACAAAGTCTGATACTGAGTCATCAAGTTCTGATACTAATGATGACTGAGAAACTGAAAGTATACCTGAGATGGACCCCGATGAAGAGATAATGAAGCTGTATGCTCTTATGGTGAAAGGAATCACAAAGATTGCATACAGGAAATTCAGGAGAGGAAAGAAGTTTTCCAGGAAAGGTGCAAGTTCTGATAAGAAAGGTTTCAGAAAATCTGAAGGCAAAGGAGGAAAGTCTGAGAAAGGCCACATATCTCCTGATTGCAGAAAAGGGAAAAGTGACAAAGGCAAGGCTCTTGTCACAGAGAAGAAAAGATGGTCAGATGCTTCAGATTCTGAGGATGAGAAAAACTATGCCTTGATGGCAAATGCTGATAGTAGTTCTGATAATGCTGACTTAAAGGTACCTCAAACTATTTATGCCTTTCATACCGATGATATTACTGAGTTGAGAAGATATCTTAAAACCATGTTCATTAGTTATAAAGATCAAGCTTTAACATGTGAAAGATTAACTTCTGAAAATCTTGCTTATAAAAAGAGGAATGATTATTTAGAAAAAGAGTTAGTCATGTTCCATCAAACTCAGAAATATAGAGATGATGCCTTTTATGTTAGGCATGAAGTGCTAAAAATGAATGAATCTCTAAAAATTGAGTTAGAAAAGGAAAGAGAGATTATCAGGACTTGGACTAACTCTGGTAGAGCAACTCAAGATATTCTTAGTAGTGGAAACTGGAAAGAGGGCTTAGGTTATGGAGATGATAAAAACAGTAAGGAAATTATAGAAACTGAGCCTATAGTTGTTAAACAAAAACCAAAGGTAAATCCTGTTAAGTTTGTAACTGCAAAGACTGATATTGAGAAATCAGAAGTTAAGGAGAAATTAACTTCTGACAAACCTAAACATGATAAGCCAACTGAAGTTAACATAGGCTTAATGACTAAGAAGCAGCTTAAGCATAAGCTGAAAGAGGTTAAAAATGTAAACAAGGTAAAGCCACCTAGGAAAGGTAGGAATGGAAAGGAAGGTGTGAACAAAAGTAACAATTATAAGCCTGTTCCTAATGCTCCTAGAAAAACATATCATAACTGTGGAAATTCTAACCATCTGGCTTCTTTTTACAGGAAGAATAAGAACATAAACTCCTTACCCTCAAAGTCAGGAGTTAAGAGTCAGTCTGTTAGATATAAGCCATAAAATCCTTGTTTTTATTGTGGTAGTTTATGGCATTTTATTTATACTTGTAAGGAATATCATAGTTTGTACTATGATTATTATCAAATAAAACCTTCTATAAAGAAATTTAGCATTATTCCTTCTAGTCTAAGTTTTGATGCAAAGTCTAATATTGCAAATTCTGATAAAAAAACTGTTAACATAAACTCTGATGCTAAATCCGCTGCAAATGTTAACAAACTTAATAAGGCCAAAGGATCCAAGCAAGTCTGGGTCCTTAAAACTAATCATTAGTGGTCTTTGTGATTGCAGGGCAACAGGAAGAACATCCTAGTTCTGGACAGTGGATGTTCAGGACATATGACTGGAAATAAAGCCCTGTTGTCAGACTTTGTGGAGAAAGCTGGCCTAGGTGTTTCTTATGGAGATGGCAACATTGTAAAAACTCTGGGATATGGCAATATCAATCTTGGGAATGTCATCATTGAAAAAGTAGCTCTGGTCTCAGGACCTAAACATAATCTGCTGAGTGTTAGTCAAATCTGTGATAGAGGTTATCATGTGGATTTCTTTGAAGAACACTGTGAGGTTGTAAGCAAATCTACAGGAAAAGTTGTTTTGAAGGGATACAGGCATGGTAACATTTATGAAGCTAAGCTTTCAACAAGTATTGATGGTTCTGCAATCTGTCTGTTGAGTAGAGCATCAATTGAAGAAAGCTGGGATTGGCACAAGAAACTCTCTCATTTAAATTTTAACAATATAAATGATCTAGTCAAGAAAGATCTTGTGAGAGGACTGCCAAAATCAGTATTTGCTCATAATGGCCTTTGTGATTCATGTCAGAAGGCAAAACAAAGAAAATCTTTATTCAATAGCAATACTGAATCATCAATTCTTGAGCCTTATTACCTACTACATGTTGATCTATTTGGTCCAGTGAATGTCATGTCTATTGCAAAGAAGAAATATGCTATGGTCATAGTGGATGAGTTCACCAGATACACATGGGTGTATTTCTTGCACATAAAAAGTGAAACTGCGTCTATCTTGATTGATCATGTCAAGCAACTGGATAAATTGGTCAAAGATTCTGTGAAGATCATAAGAAGTAATAATGGCACTGAGTTCAAGAATTTGATCATGGAAGAGTTCTGCAAAGACCAAGGAATAAAGCATGAATTTTCCCCTCCTGGAACTCCACAGCAAAATGGAGTTGTTGAAAGAAAGAATAGAACTCTTATTGAAGCTGCACGAACTATGCTTGATGAAGCAAAGTTGCCAACCTACTTTTGGGCTGAAGCTATGCAGACTGCTTGTTTTACTCAGAATGCTACCATCATTAACGGCATGGAAAGACACCATATGAGATGGTGAAGAAAAATAAGCCAAATCTGAAGTATTTTCGTATATTTGGATGCAAGTGTTTTGTTCTTAAGACTCATCCTGAACAGCTATCCAAATTTGATCTAAAAGCTGATGAAGGAATTTTTGTTGGATATCCGCTTTCCACAAAAGCCTTCAGAGTCTACAATTTAAGAACAAGGGTTGTCATGGAATCTATCAATGTCTCTTTTGATGATAAGAAGATTACGGGACTTGAAGATTCCAATGATCATGATCAGCTGAGATTCGAAAATGAAGTGTTAAATTCTGATTTTGTAAATCCTGACAGTCTAAATCCTAATACTACAAACTATGATGGATTAAACTCTGATGTTATTGAAACTGTGGTGACTACGCCAAAACAAGATGCACCTGTGCAGGGGGAGCATACTGAAGATACAACCACATCTCAAGAAGCATCAGAACTTACAACAGGCTCTTCAAGTTCTGATGGGCCAAGTTCTGATAATTCTGGAAACTCATGTTCTGATATTTCTGGAAACTCAAATTCTGAAGGATCCAACTCAGAGAGCATAATTTCAGGAGGAGCATCAGAAAATGTTGATGGAGACAGCATGAATTATGGGGGAGCATCCAGTTCTAGAGATAACCTTCCATCTGCAAGGAAGTGGACTAAAGCACATACACCTGATTAATTATTGGAAATCCTGATGCAGGTTTCAGAACTAGAACAACTACATCAAATAAATGTCTCTATCATTCTTTTTTGTCTCAAACTGAACCAAAGAAAGTGGAAGAAGCTCTTCAAGATGCTGATGGGGTGCAAGCAATGCAAGAAGAATTAAATGAATTTGAAAGAAATAAAGTCTAGACCCTAGTGCCAAGACCAAAGAACAGATCTGTCGTTGGTACAAAGTGGGTGTTCAAGAACAAAACTGACAGTGATGGCATAATTACAAGGAATAAAGCAAGTCTGGTTGCAAAAGGATACTCTCAACATGAGGGAATTGATTATGATGAAACATTTGCACCAGTTGCTAGATTGGAAGCCATAAGGATATTTTTGGCTTATGCTCCTCACAAGAAGTTTAAAGTCTTTCAAATTGATATGAAAAGTGCTTTTCTTAATGAAGAATTGGAAGAGGATGTGTATGTTGAACAACCTCCAGGCTTTGTAGATCCCAAATTTACTAATCATGTCTACAGGCTTGATAAAGCACTTATGGCCTTAAGCAAGCTCCAAAAGCATGGTATGAGACTTTAGCTCAGTTTCTTCTGGAAAGTGGATTTAACAGAGGGACTATTGACAAAACACTGTTCTACCTCAACCATGGAAATGACTTACTTTTGGTGCAAATATATGTTGATGATATTATTTTTGGTTCTATAAATGACAGATTTTGTAAGAAGTTTGCCAAGCTGATGCAATCAAGATATCAAATGAGTATGATGGGAGAACTTAACTATTTCCAGGGCCTTCAAGTCAAGCAGAATGAAGAAGGAACTTTTATCTGTCAATCTAAGTACAACAGAAATTTGTTGAAAAAGTTTGGAATGCAAGATTGTTCAAATGCATCCACTCTTATGGCCACTGTAACAAAGTTGGATAAGGATACTGGTAAATCAGTAGATATTACTGATTACATAGGTATGATTGGTTCACTACTCTATCTAACTGCAAGTAGACCTGATATCATGTATGCTACCTGTCTTTGTGCAAGATTTCAAGCAGATCCAAGAGAACCTCACTTAACAGCTGTGAAAAGAATTTTCAAGTACCTTAAGGTATAGCTGATCTGGGATTGTGGTATCCTAGAGAATCAGACTTTAGGCTAATAGGTTACTCAGATGTAGATTTTGCAGGATGCAAAATTGATAGGAAAAGCACAAGTGGAAGCTGCCAATTTCTTGGAGGCAGATTAGTTTCTTGGTTTAGCAAGAAACAGAAGTCAATTTCCACATCAACTGCAGAAGCTGAATACATTGCTGCAGGAAGCTGTTGTGCACAGATTCTTTGGATGAAGAATCAGTTACTGGATTATGGGTTAGAATTTTCTAAAATCCCTATTTACTGTGATAATCAAAGTGCAATTGCTATGACAGGTAATCCAGTTCAACACTCAATGACAAAGCATATCAGCATTAGGTACCACTTCATAGGGAACATGTGGATGAAGGTACAGTGAAATTGCATTTTGTTCCAACAGATCAACAACTAGCAGATATCTTCACAAATCCCCTGTGTGAAGCTACTTTTACAAGATTGGTAAATGAACTTGGAATGGTTTCAGGTTCTTTCTCTAAATCTGCCTAGTTTATGTTCTGATATATCAGACTTTATGATCAGTATTTACAGATATTACTATCTTTGTGTATTCTGTGCTTAAATTGAAATTTGCTTAAGTGCTGATTGTTGTCTGATGTGAATTCTAAACTCTGATAGTGATATGAATGTTTCCGTGACTGTTCAATCCAATGAGGATAAATATTTTCTTGGTGACTTTTCACACTCTATGATTACTGGAGAAATACTCTGATAACAACATAAATTCTGATAAGCAGTCGTGACTCACTTACACTGATAAGCCACTATAAAAAGGAATTTCAAAAGATGTATAAAATGAGCATAAAACAGTTGAGGTGGACTCATGCATGAACTCATTCAATAGTAGGCTTCAGAATAATGACAAATTTTGAGAAGAGTTCTTAGTTATGCTTTATTTCTAAGATGTACTGAAGTGAATCAGACTTTACTTTTTATCTGATATTTAGCTTAATGCACACACTTACACTCCATATGAATGATGAAAATTACTGTGGTGATATATGTTGTTTTAGATGAACAGTATATGTGTCAGATTGCATAAATTCTGAGGACAAGTTCTGATGGAAGTTCTGATGATTAAGTTATGATGAAACCATATCAGTATTTTTGTAAAGAATTACAGGAATAGACATTCATTTTTCAAGTTAAGAAGCCATATTCTGGTGACTTTTAAATCCTGATAATAATCAAGTTTTGATGCTGACGTGGCAGTATTTATTTACTTAGTTTATTTTTGGTCATTACTTGAACGATAATATTTTTACAGAATATTGGTTTATGTGAGATAAAATGGTCATAATCATTATGGGTCAGTGGTTAACGTGTATGTCCTGAAAAACTGCATGTGCACGGTAATTATTGCTTATTTTACGTGCCTATTAACTCTTGTTCTAACCGTTTACTGACTATTCACATGGTGCCAGGTGTAAAGTGTATCCCATGCTTCAAAAATATAACAGTTGAGTGGAGAGAGTATATATATGAGAGATAAAAGATTTTCTAATCTTTTGCTTACTTTTCTATTCTAAATCTCTTTTATTTTCTCTCCCTCTCTCTCTCTCTCTCTTATTTTCTGAAGTTGTTTTTCTCTCAGGACTTTTTACAAACACTTTACAGACATACACTTATTCACTTAATTTCTTACAAAGATGGCACCAAAAGACGTAATTTTTAATGGGGCTAAGTTTGTTCCTAATAACTTCTCTGCTATTCTTAACAAGTCAGAAGCCCCATCAGAACTTTACTTCATTCAGGACTTTCTTACTAGTTCTGATATTGGGTACGCTCTGACCGAACCGAATAAAGTCTTTGGTACTCAAGTGCTGAAGTTCTGGAGAAGCGGAGTATATGATGATGGTGGTGCTCAAGGGTCCCCAATTATAATTTTTTCATCAGGGGAGGATGAGCATGTCGTGACATTGGGCACGGTTCGACAAGCACTGCAGCTTCCTGAGAACTGTGTTTATTCTACTGTTGAGGAGCCAGTTCTTCAAAACATGATGGCCAGTCTGGGGTATGAGAGGACATTGGCAAAGCTGGGTCAGTTGAAGAGATCTTACATAAGGAGGGAATGGAGTTTCTTCTTTGACTGCATAACCAAGGCTTTTGCAAACAAATCTTCTAATTTCGATGCAATCCCCATATTCAGCCAACAAATCGGGTATGCTCTCATTAACCAAACTGATTTTGATTATGCAAGTGCTGTCTTAGGTTTCATTGGGGATAGAATGACAGAAGACAGAAATACTGTTTACTTTGCTAGATTCTGTCAGCTTATCTATAGTTTTTGTTATGATGATAAGCCCCTATCAGCTAGTGAATTAATTTCATCATTCAGACTAGCTAAAAGAGCTTTTAATGACTTATTATTTACTAATAATAAGAAGGCTGTGTTAAGAGCACTCCTAGTTCCTTTATCTGTCAAACAAGCCTTAATAACCTATGATCCAGTTAAATACACTGAACTATATCCTGATGTCCAACCATCAGAACCTCATCCATCAGCACCTACCACCTCTACACAAACACCTCAGACTTCTCAACCGCAACCCTCAGCACCTACGATGAAGCCTTCATCTTTAAGACCAAAGATGACAAAGAATGTACCTCAATATCAGCAGAAGAGGAGGAGAATTATTCTGAGTGATTAATTAGATACTGAGGAACAAGTTCCTATTTCAGAACCTGTTGTTATAGAAGCTGAGAAGGTTTCTTCTCAAAAAGATACTGTAAGTGGGAGTTCTAGGCCCCTCAAAAGGCTTAGAAAGTTCAATTCTAATGATAAAGCTCCTAGAGTGTCTCCACCTTTGAAGAAATTGAAGAAACAGAGATCTCACAGGGACATAGTTGAGTCAGATTCAGAGGATGTAGTGGAAGCAGCTAAGGAAGGGGATCAGGAATCTCTGATCTCAACATAATCGATTGTTATTGAATCACTTCCTTCTGCACAACCAGAAACTGCTCAAGACAGAATACCTACACCTCCTATGTCACCTATAGTTGATCCAGTACATACTGAAGAACCAGGTACAAGTGCTGAAATTGATACTCATAACTTGATTGTGCCTGAGGTTTTGTACTTGGAAGCTCCATCAATTCAACTCACTCCACCAACAACACCAATTTTGGATGTTGATCAGAACCTGGCTGCAGATCAGAATTTAAAGGATGATGTTGAAGCCTCTATAGCCTCCTATACTGCTATTTTATCAGAGGATGCTGATACTGCAAGATCTGCAAGTTCTGATGCTGCCAATAAGGAAACTACTGGTGAAGCTGCTACCAATCTAAATGCTGATGCAGCTGGTCCATCTGGACATGCACCTCAACAAACAGTTAATAAAGCTGATCTAATCACGAAGTTTATTAAGGAAGCACCAGTACCTTGGAGTGAAACTCCTAGAGGAAAGGAGTGGACTAAAGAATGGAACACAGTTAGTTTTGTTCCTTCTGAAAAGATTCTTGCTGAGCATCTGGAAAAGGCTGATGAAATGCTGTTAAATGATGATTTCAAGGCACAACTGAGAGTTACTGTATTGAGTACTAGGCACCTTCAGGGTCAACACTCAACAACTCATGCCAAGGTGAATAAAATTCAAGAAACCTTGATCCAGCAAGATATGAATGTGAAACTTGAAAAGAACAGATTTTTGAAGCCAGCATTTGACATAATTGCCTACATTGAGAAAACTCAGGAGAAGCAACAAACTCAGATTGATGAAATTTTAAAGAATCAAGCTTCTCAGCAAACTCAACTCAGTGAGATCCAATCCTTAATGGAATTGCTTGTCTCTCTTCTTTTACCTGCTAATGCCAAAAAGGGGGAGAAAGTGATTAAGTCCAAATGCAAATCTATTCAGACACTGAAAGGAAAGGATGATGGAAATGATGACCAGGGAAACTCTGATAAGGGTAGAGGTTAAGGTCAAGGCAAAGGATTTTCATCAAGTAAAGCTAGAATTACAAGTCAAGGAACAAGTTCTGATACTGGGAGAAGAATAAGTTCTGGTACTGGTAAAAGGATAAATTCTGGTGAACATCTGGAACTTGATGAAGAAATTTCAAAGCAATTATTTCTTAAAGAAAATCCAGGAATGGACTTTGAGAGTCTAAAGGAAGAAGAAGCTAGACTCAAAGCAGAAGGTGTCAAGACAAATTCTAAAGCTTCTGTTGTTGAAAAGAAATTTCAAAAGCCTAAGGGTATTGTGATAAAGGAAAGAACAAATTCTGAGGCAACCAAAGCCAAATCACAACTGGAAATTGATCCAAGGTCCAAGGGCAAAGAAAAAGTTGATGAACCTGTAAAGGTTTATATGCCAGTCATGGATGAAGAAATAACTGAAGAAGATGCTAGTCTTACTCTGATTTCATAGAAGATTTTTCAAACAACCTCTGACATGGCTCATGTTGTTCAAAGTCAAGATGTAGTAAGTTCTGATATGACAGTGAAGCAAGCAACCTCTGACATAGCTCAAGTTGACTTGATATCACTAAGAATTATTCAAAGAATTATTTAAGATTATCACTAAGATCTTATCATGCATTGAATTTTGAAAACAAAATATTGCAGTAGTTCAAGAAATTGAAACCTGATACACGTGGGTTGGACCATCTTCAGAGATTGTTATGAAAGCAAGATAATCATGATTCTCGTCATATTATCCACCCCAACCCTTTCCCGTCCACTATAAGTTTTGACTAGCTGCTTCCCTAAGAAAACATTTCACCTTTGTCTCAGCTCTTCAACTGAATCCCTACTCATCCTTGTTTGTCAAGCTTCTTGTTCTGCTGTAGCAAAACCCCTGATAGTTACTTGACACATATGTCTTGTCAAACCTGTAGCTATAAAATGTTGTTTATGTCCCAACCTCAGTCTATAATCACCCCTTGAACTGAATCCGTAAGAATCTCTGCTTCAATCAGTAACTCTTACATTCTGTCCTGAGGTTCCAACTTTATTCCATGTAACTGAGATGTTTATTTGTCCCTACTATTCTCTCTGACCTCCAGAATTCCTGCTTGTATGATCTCATTGATTCCCTGATAAATGTAGCATTGGTACAAACCACTGTGTGATGGTATAATCTAGAATTATAGAGTTGTCTTAAAAACTCCGAGAAAAATTGTACCCGTAGAAATTTCATTCAATTCTTGTATCTGAAAACCTAGTGGTTTCCTACGGAGTAAGCCTTTGAGGAAGATCCACAATTCTCGTCTGTAGGTCTTGAAATCAGTTACATTGGAGTAACAAATCCATTATCTTCAATTTCCGTATTTCGGGAATTTTCCGTCTGAATAGCACACGGTCTTTGTTTTCTTCAAAAGCTTAAAATCCATTTTAAAAGCCCGGAGGAATCTTGAGTCTACCAATCCTTTGAGTACCCTTAATTTAATATTTAAGAAAAATTAAATTTCCAGTATTTTTACTTTTCTTAGAAAATAAATTGATTAAAAATAAATATTTACGTAAAGTTTAATTTTCAAGAATTTCGAATTTTCTTAAAAATTAAATAAAATGTAACTTATTATTTAAGAAAAAATTAAATTTAAGAATTTTAAATTTTATGGAAAATTAAATAAATCAGAAATAATTAATTTTAGGGATTACAAAAATTCTTGGTTTAACAAACTCCCTGTGACGATCAAGCAATACTGTGCGCCGTCTTTGGCTGTTGTGACCAGATAAAAGACATTCTGTATGGCGACCTTGGTGTCAACAGTATCCTTCCTTAGTTAGCTGCCAAAACCAGTTAGCCTGTGCCGACTCCTATTACTTGGGCGCCGTTTTTTTTATTATTATTCTATGGTGACTACATGTACAGCATACCTTCGGAGCTGCCTAGTTTCCTTTAATTTCCTCGAGCATGACACACATATAAGAGCTGTCCAATTCTTTTTCTTTTCGCACGTGACCATTCCTGTTAATCTTTGGCAACCTTTGTGTGCATGTACTGCCGAAGTACATCAAGAAATGGCAGCAACAAATAAACCGAAATTGGCACCTAATTAGCCTTGAATTGCCGAGATAAAATGGCACCTAAAAATTCTGAACTTTGCACCTTAAATCCTGAAATACTAATTTAAAATAATAATTTTTATTTACTAAAATTTAAGTAATAAATTAATTTAATCAAATTTATAAAATAAATTCATTTAAATTAATTTCATATAAACTTATTTAAATTAAATTTATAAAATAAATTTGTTAAATAAAATTTACAAAATAAATTTATGTAAATGAAAATTAATAAAATAAAGTAATTTAAGGATCCTGATTTGTGTATCAATCAGTCAGCTCTGATACAATTGTTAGGTCCCGAATTATCGTAGAAGGGGGGTTAAATACGATAATGACTAAATTAAAAATTCTTTCGAATCTTTAGCGGATATAAGATTTAGTATTCAGTTAGTGGTTTCGTGTTCTTGAGAGGAATAATGTTTGGTACAATAAAACGAGGAACACAAGATATTCGGGGAAGTATATATTCGTATATAAATCCTCGATGAGTGTTGCTACACTCTGGTAAATAAATTAAACGGCTACAATCAAAGAACAACAAAGTTCCTAGCTACCACAAAGATTTACAAATCAAATCCTATACAATGATCTAGCTTTTGTTTGTCTAAGGATTTAATTACCGGATAACGATTATGATGCCCTTATGAATATATAAGAGTTAAATCGGGCACTATAACGTTACTCCGGTGAGAAGTTAAACGGATATCAATGTGCTAAGCTTCTCTGTATTCTCTTTGTTTTTTGTTTTCATCACCTCTCGTGAGAGAGAAGATGAACAGAACTCCTTAAAAATAATAATTTTGATTGTTATATATTATGCCTCTCTGTGTAGACTTTCAATTCATTTGGACAGGTGGCAGCTTTGTGTCCACAAATATCCTTAAATTGCTGTTGTATAATTCATTGGAAAATCAACCAAGTGTTCTATGGCGACTGGAGTATTCTTTGGCTTTCTTTCTATGGTGACCAACATCTGTGTGGCTCTATGGCGACCAATTGAGCTCTATGGCGACCACTGGGGCCCTATGGCGACCACTGGAGCCCTATGGCGACCATACTTACACTTCTATGGTGACCAGAATGAATAGTCTTCTGCCTTAGAATATTTTGCTTCTATTTTTCCATTCTTCACTATATCAACATGTTAGTCCCTAACAATACAACAAGAATTACAGAAGGGGGGGTTGAATGAGATTCTTGAACCTTTTTCCGAAATATAAAATGTTCTAACTTAAGATATATATTACAGTGTTTCGATTTGCAAAGTGCGGAATAACAAGTAAAATATGAATCAAAACACAAAGTAATAAAAACACAAGTCTTTAAAACTTTCTGGTGGATTAGAATTTATCCACCAGATATATATAAATATATATATATATATATATATATATATATATATATATATATATATATATATATATATCGAGAGAACTCTGTGAAGCTTGGATAGCTCACAGCTGCTTACAAATAAGAACAACTAAACTTACAGAGAAATGCTAAGGATACAGCTTACAAATGTTTCTCTGAGAATTTACTTGCTTAGTCTTATATTGTTCTAATTGCTACTCTTGGTTCATATATCACCAAGATTACACAGTAATAAGACAAGATAATAAAACAAAACCTATCAAGTCTAATACTATGCTACTTCATTACTCTATTCCAACATCTTTGAATATCTTCATAATAGCATGGAAATGGCAATGCTTCTTTATTCTAAAAAACCCTGTTAGGTCCCAATGTGTTTGTATTCAACCCCCCCTTCTACAAACACATTGGTATTGTAAGTCATATGTCATAGCCTATTTGTATATTCGAGGAGTCAACTCAACTCAAATAAGAATGTAATAAGTAAATAGTGGATCTACCGTCAGAGAGATCTCGCAAAGTAATATCTGTCAAAGGATTCAGAAACAAGGTTCATCTAAAGACTTGAGGAGTTAATTCACTGGAAGAAGTTCAAGAAGTTGATCATGCCTCAGTGATATAAATCAAGATCGTGGATTTAATCAAGTGACAGAGATCTCGTCAGGGTATCAATAAATTACAAGGATTTAATCTGAAGAAAATCAAAGCGTCAAAGTCAAGACATGAAGAAACGTCACGGAAGTTAGTCACTCATGAACCAGACAGTACATCGAGTGTCAACGTTGAAGTGGCGGAATTGATTCATAATTTTCAGTGATTTTCAGAAGATATTCAGAAGATTGGTTGCTGCTCAGGGTTAGTATTAATTCTCTATTAATTAATTAAGTCATATAATTTAATTAAGAAAATAAATTATATCTGCAAAGATTAATTTATTTGATTAATTAAATTAATTGATTAATTAATTTAGAATTAATATTAAGGTTTTTCAGAATTTTTAATTGGTTAAAATCTGTTTTAATTCCAAAAAGACAACTGATTATATTAGTATGACAATCAGTATGACAATCAATAGTCATACCGAAAGTCATGCTAATTCAGTTGATTATCTTACCAGAATTATTATTAGAATAAAATCACTTATTAATTCAGCAAAAATAATCTGTTTGAACTACTATGACAATCGGTATGACAATTGATTGTCATACCGAAAGTCTTGCTAGTTCATTCTGATTGTCTTGCTAAGCTCTAAGGATAGTCCTACCGATTGTCTTGCTGAGCTCAGGGATTGTCTTGCCAGTTCAATTCTATTATGTTGATTAAAAGAAGCAGACAAGCAGCAGATCAATTATCCATCCAAAATACACAAGTCAAAAACAAGAACACAGCACCCGCAACAAATATTTCATTTTTCATCTGCTTACTTCAAGATTAAATTTCTAGTTTGTAAAGTTAAATCCAATCAACTAGAAATCATTCTCTTGTTCTTGTGTAACAATCTAGCGGATCAAAATCCCTAGAACTTAATCTCAAATCGCGTTTAGCATTTGATTCTAATTATTGCAAAAATAGAAAAAGTTCATGTCGAATTTATTCTAAATTTGTGATAATTAATTTGAGATTAATTCCTTGTAATCGATACAGTTGTTGTAACACCTTTCAAGTTTAATAATATTTTTATTTAACTTGAATTTTGTTTCACATTTTTTATTCCGCATTTAATTCGATTATTCGGTACTGTTTGTATTCAACCCCCCCTTCTACAAACACATTGGGACCTAACAATTGGTATCAGAGCCTTCTGATTAACGAACAAATCAAGATCCTAGACTTTTGTGATTTTTCAACTCCTTGAATTTTTATTTATTCAAAAATTCATAATGACCTCACATAAAGTTGGAACCGTTAAAATTCCACAATTTGATAAAGAGAATTATATCATGTGGAAGAAGAAGATGCTATTATTTTTACAAGTTGCAAATCCCAAATATTCAAACTTGTTAAAGAAGGGTATAAAAACTCCGATGGTTATTGAACCGGAGGTAATAATAGATGGTGTGGTGACTACTGAAGCTAGAACCTATCCAAAAGAGCCTGAAGATTTTACTCCTGCTGAGAAGGAAGAAGCCTCCTTGGATGCCAGCCTTCAATTAATATTAATTGATTCCCTTGATCCCTTGATGAACAGACATGTGATGAACTGTAAAAATTCCAAACACATGTGGGAAACTATTGAGGTGATTAATGAAGGCACAGAGGAAGTTAGGGAGAACAAGTTGGAAATCCTAACCTCTGAATATGAACATTTCAAATCAAATCCAGGAGAAGGAATTACTGAAGTGTTTGAGAGGTACAATGCGTTGATCGACAACCTGAACATCAATGGAAAGTATTATTCAATCAGGGAGGTCAACAAAAAGTTCCTTTTAACACTGCCAGCTCATCTTGAACATAGAATCACTGCCATTAGAGAAGCTAGAGATCTGAGTGAGATTTCTTTGGACAGGCTCTATGGAGTGTTAAAAACCTATGAGTTGGAGCAGATTCAACAGAAGAAAGTCTACGGGAAGGATAGAATGGTCAGCACATCTAATGCACTTGTAGCTGAAGGACAACAACAACAACAATCTCAACAGTTAGAAAGAATGGTACAGTTTTCCAAGGGTGAGGAAAATGAGTTAGTAGCAGAATATGATCCTCCTACTACAAATCAATCAAGTGATGATTTTTATTCCTTGGAAGAGCTGGAGCAATTGGAAGATGAATCAATGGCCCAAATTGTCAAGAGATTCTCCCATGTCAGATTCAGGAGGAATCCCAAGCTTAAGTACAAGTCCAACTACAACAAATTCCAGAAAGGTGGATCTTCATCCTCTAACACCAGCAGTGGTGGGTACAAAACAGGAATGGTTGATCGGAGCACCATTAGATGCTATAACTGCAATGAGTTGGGACACTTTGCCACAGAATGTAGGAAGCCAAAGCAAGTAAGAAAGAACTCTGAAAGGGCTTATCTGGCAAAGGGAAGAAGCTGGGATGATACTGACAGTGAAGATGAAGATGAAGGAAATCTTGCTCTTATGGCTATTGATGGAAAAGCTTCATCGTCAAGAATAGAGGTAAAACTTTCTGATGCTGAAATGGTTTATCATCTAAGAGGTAACTTAGATTGTGCACGTCGTGATAATGAACTGTTAAGTTTAAAGATCACAGACCTTGAGAAAGAGGTCAATGAATTAAGACTTGTGCATATTAATCAAGACAAATTAAAAGAACAGGTATCTTTTCTAGAGAATAGAGTTGACTGTTATAGAAAACTCGAAACTATTCTCAAAGACAAGATCACCGGTCTTGAGACTAAGGTTAGAGCCTACTTCAATTCTTGTTCGAAGGCTAAAGAGTTCTACAGTAAGCAAGCTGTTAATCAAACATCTGGAATAGGTTATGATTACAATGCTGCTATTGGAGAATTAGGCATAAACTCCCCTCCTCATGTTTGTGCTAAAGGGAGGGAAGTACCACATGTGCTTAAGGGTGTTGATGAACCCCTCTGTAAAGCATCAATTGCTGAACCATTTGATGCGACCTCTTCTGTTATTCAAGAAGAAATACGTGCTGAGGATCATGCTAATGAGAAGATTGTTTCCAAGTCAAGTGAGTCGAAAGTTCTAGTCAAAGTTGTGAAAGCAACTGAGACTAACTCAGACACACATGAGTTGGATAACAATAATGCCATGTCTACCATGCATAAATTGCCTGTTGTTAATCACTCTCATAAAGTATGTGGTGTTGCTAATTGTATGTCTTGTGCTTTTAATATGATGTATGCTTATTTTAATGGTAAGCATGTGTCTAATGATAAGACTACTCCTCGTCAGCATGTGAATAACAAGAAGCATGATAGGTCTAAGACTGCTAGTCCTTCTAAGGCTAGAAAGGAGACATTTGTGCCTAAGCTTAAACAGAAATTTGTTAACGCTGTTTACAAGGTCAAATGTTCAGTCATTGAGAAAGTTGAGACAATTAAAATTAAAAATGTTGTTTTGTCTGACAAAGGACAGTTCTACAAGTATGCCGGGCCCAACCAAGTTTGGGTTCCGAAGAAGGTCTAATCCATTTGAAGTGCAGGGCAGTATACAGGTGTAACCGGTAGTGTGGATTCTTGACAAGTGGATCATCAAGACATATGACCGGAGATAGAGCCCTGCTATCAAATGTGGTTAAGGAAGCTGGCCCCCTGGTTACCTGTGGAGATAACAGCAAAGGTTTATCTGAGGGATATGGCTGTTTGCAAGCTGGGAATGTTATCATTGTAATTTTGTATATTGTGCTAGGTTATTATCAGGAAGCAGTATCTAACATATAGCACCAGTGACGAGACTTGAGAATATTATGACATATCAGACACCTGCTGCACATTACACTTGGAATTGAACTCTAGTAAGATGTGTACAAGTGTACTCCTGGTTGGTGAGTCAAAAGAGGAAGTCAGTGCACCACAGTTCATGGACTTTGCAGTTGCAGATCTATTGGACTATGCAATCTCTTCTTCACAATCTCACTTCAGGTTGGTATGAACTAGTATACTGCTCAAGCAATCGTCAAGGACATGGTATGGCACTCTAACAGAAGTTATAATTTTATATGAACTAGTAGAGTCGTCATATTTATAACTCTCTTATCACTAGGCACAATCATATTGTTTTATATGTGCAGTGATATATTGTGTATGCAACATAATAATTAGTATATAAAGTACTTGACAAGTATCGGTCAATGATATCTTGTTAACATTATGTTGCAGATATTTGTAAGCTTTTGACATGAATGAGAATTACTTAGACTTTACCCTAAGTGATCAATGTTTTATCAAAAACTCATTCATATTGAAAACAAAATCAAACTTCTTTCTACATTAGTGATTTCTTATTTCATGTAACATCTTTTGAAATCACTATTGTAAATCATTTTCTCTCTATTACCATATGTTCTGTGTTACAGGTTCAGTCTCCAATGACTTTCTTTCATTGACAGTCATGAGGTTGAAAACCCACAACGTCTATCCCAGACTGTAAAGACAAACACAGAAACAGAACCAACCAACACTCTCTTACCACTAAATGTAGTATGAGTGAGCGTGAGGGAGATAGTGCCTTAGTGCACCACATAAGGAAGGTTCTGTAGTCAACCCAGTAGCTCTGTCTCCTACAAAGATGAGTAGTATTTAAAACCGAGACAACTGCTAGCCCCCATACATCTTCTCAAAAAGATGTAATGGCTAAAAAGGCACAAAAACAGTTACTAGATTCACTCTCTCAACAGGGTGCGTCTATTGAATTTTGCCTGTCGGCCAAGGTATCCGATGTAGTGTCACCACTTCAAACATAAACAATTCTTGATGCACAAGGAGAGGTTACACACACAAAGGATGAGTTGACGGAAAAAAGAGTTTCGACCATTTTAAGGTCAGATTCGATTGTTCAAGGTTCGTTAGTGGACCAATTGCCTTTACAGGTGTTAGGAGAGGATACTGATCCAAAAGCCATATGTCAGTGGTCAGTGTCTACCTCCCCAGGCTTAAATCCCCTGGATGCATCTGCGGATAGTGGATCTGACATAGGTGCAGATCGGCAACTTGTTGACAATGATTCAGATATTACCTGATAAGTCACAAGGAAATGTCTTCACAGGCATTAGAAGGGAACTTTGATCTTTATGCTAAATTCGTTGGATCATTGTTTACCTTCCCAGAATTCAAATCTGGAACCCTAAAAGGGAAACTAGCAACTTGTAGATTATGACTCAGATTTATCTGACGAGTTTAACAAGGATGGGGATTTGTGAACTCCCATTGCACCACCTGTGACCTCCTTTAAGGATGGCTAAGGTGATTTTCCTTGCAGGTACAGCTGGATTATGGAGCTATGAGAGAAGAGTGATACACTTGTGAGAATGAGTGTAAACACGAGTGGAGAGAAGAGTGAAACACATGTGAGGTATACTAAACAGAATCACACACTCACAGTGAGGTAGAAAGAGAAACTACTTGTTATTTCTTTTCCAACCAAGTGAAATATGAGAACTCCTTCAGACGACGGCATACATTCCTTCTTTAAGGGGGAGATAAAAGCTTAAGTAATAGTTTGGAGGATTCCTCAACTAAGGGGGAGAAATAGCAGGGAGGAAGAAAAAGATCCTATATGTACACTACATCACACCATTGTTGTTTTTAACTACGGATCCTATTATACGGGAGAGGTGGTAAACACAAGGTGATTTCCTAGTAAGGGAAGAAGCTGTTAGGGGAGTACCATTGGTTTTTATCTGCGGATCCTATTGTACGGGAGAGGTGGTAAAACGAAGGTGATCTTCTTTAATCAGTTGATTCTCATAGGGGGAGAAGCAAGAGATACGGGCTTCTCAACAGGAAATGTGGTTGTACAAATGAAGATGGAACTACTTGAAGATATGTTCAGTCTAGAGGAACATCTACTTGGAATCTGGAAAATGTTAAATCTCATCCAGAACTTTTCTGCTATTTACTTTGCATGTATGTTTATATCTTTTTCTTATTTGTTAGTTGAGTTATCCTCTAGGTATTTGTGTGTTATTGTCTAACAAACAAATAGGGGGAGATTGTAAGTCATATGTCATAGCCTATTTGTATATTCGAGGAGTCAACTCAACTCAAATAAGAATGTAATAAGTAAATAGTGGATCTACCGTCAGAGAGATCTCGCAAAGTAATATCTGTCAAAGGATTCAGAAACAAGGTTCATCTACAGACTTGAGGAGTTAATTCACTGGAAGAAGTTCAAGAAGTTGATCATGCCTCAGTGATATAAATCAAGATCGTGGATTTAATCAATTGACAGAGA
Organism: Apium graveolens; assembly: GCF_009905375.1. Taxonomy (NCBI): domain Eukaryota; kingdom Viridiplantae; phylum Streptophyta; class Magnoliopsida; order Apiales; family Apiaceae; genus Apium; species Apium graveolens. Next base: position 79,979 of record NW_027421381.1, read on the forward strand.
TCTCGTCAGGGTATCAATTAATTACAAGGATTTAATCTGAAGAAAATCAAAGCGTCAAAGTCAAGACATGAAGAAACGTCACGGAAGTTAGTCACTCATGAACCAGACAGTACATCGAATGTCAACGTTGAAGTGGCGGAATTGATTCATAATTTTCAGTGATTTTCAGAAGATATTCAGAAGATTGGTTGCTGCTCAGGGTTAGTATTAATTCTCTATTAATTAATTAAGTCATATAATTTAATTAAGAAAATAAATTATATCTGCAAAGATTAATTTATTTGATTAATTAAATTAATTGATTAATTAATTTAGAATTAATATTAAGGTTTTTCAGAATTTTTAATTGGTTAAAATCTGTTTTAATTCCAAAAAGACAACTGATTGTATTAGTATGACAATCGGTATGACAATCAATAGTCATACCGAAAGTCATGCTAATTCAGTTAATTGTCTTACCAGAATTATTATTAGAATAAAATCACTTATTAATTCAGCAAAAACAATCTGTTTGAACTACTATGACAATCGGTATGACAATTGATTGTCATACCGAAAGTCTTGCTAGTTCATTCTGATTGTCTTGCTAAGCTCTAAGGATAGTCCTACCGATTGTCTTGCTGAGCTCAGGGATTGTCTTGCCAGTTCAATTCTATTATGTTGATTAAAAGAAGCAGACAAGCAGCAGATCAATTATCCATCCAAAATACACAAGTCAAAAACAAGAACACAGCACCCGCAGCAAATATTTCATTTTTCATCTGCTTACTTCAAGATTAAATTTCTAGTTTGTAAAGTTAAATCCAATCAACTAGAAATCATTCTCTTGTTCTTGTGTAACAATCTAGCGGATCAAAATCCCTAGAACTTAATCTCAAATCGCGTTTAGCATTTGATTCTAATTATTGCAAAAATAGAAAAAGTTCATGTCGAATTTATTCTAAATTTGTGATAATTAATTTGAGATTAATTCCTTGTAATCGATACAGTTGTTGTAACACCTTTCAAGTTTAATAATATTTTTATTTAACTTGAATTTTGTTTCACATTTTTTATTCCGCATTTAATTCGATTATTCGGTACTGTTTGTATTCAACCCCCCTTCTACAAACACATTGGGACCTAACAAACCCAGTTGAATAGGCTTCCACACTCCTTTTGCATACACTCGACGCATGTGACTGTGTTGTCACTATCAACAGATGTTTGAATTGATTATCCGTCGGGTACATGATCATCCGTCGGGTTGCCTTGTTGATCATCCGTTGAGTAGCCTTGTTGATCATCCGTTGAGTAGCTATCTGGCACTTGACTTCATTTCATTTATGCAGAATTACAAGACATCATCTATGTACAATTAATCAACCTATTCTGCCTATCTAATTAAGTCAACATGACTTATATGCTACTATAGAATCTAAACAAAGGTGTTTGCAGAAATGTGCTACATGACTTATTATTACATAAGCTACTCACTCGATTGATAATAAATCATCATCCGTCGGGACTAAATTCCTTATCCGTCGAGTGCTACATTTTTCACTAAGTTAAATCTACTAAGGTGTTTTGTTAATAAAATCATCAAGTCAAAAACATATTCACAACAATCTCCCCCAATTTATGTCTACTAGAATTGTAGCCATAAATTAGGAGAAACTTGATGATAACAAAACACCCTAAAAATACAAATATAAATGGAAGTAGATAAAATTGTAGAGTGCTTCAATTAACACAAAATACACAGATTTGCTCACAGTCATTTTCAAGGTGCTCCTCTAGCTAAGCAGATTAATTTATTTCCTTGAAGATCTGGATCTCTTTCCAATCTTTCTGTTGTTTTCTTCTATCTGATTTTGGAGCTGTCTGTGGAATTCCAGTTCATCAGATTCTGAGAGATTTAGCCTTTCTTGCATTTCCAAAAGAGTCTCATTGCTAGAGATGCTCAATTGGTCTTTCAATCTGAAGAATCTTCTAACTCCTTTATCATCCATGAATTCCATCAGCCAGTAGGGCCTTAGATGCACTCTACTCCCTGTGTAAGAAATAGTTAGAGTCTTTGGGAGTGCATCTTTGGCTCTAATACTCCTCGGTTCTTCAATCTTCTTTAGAACAAGTCTTCTAGCTGTCACATTAAATCCAAAGTACTTCTTGAAGGATGAATAAACCTTTATCAGCATATATTGGCTTTCTTGAAGGATCTTGTGAAGTGGCCATTGTATCTCTTTTCCTCCCTTGTACTTGAATACTAACCTTTCAGGTAGATTCCTTTAAGCATCAATCCCTCAAACTTCTTCCAGTTCATCTAGATAGAGGTTTAAATCTGAGAATTCCTTGATGTCACAGATGTATATTATGTCTCCCTTGTTGACTTTGGTTGGGGTTTTGGTTAGGGATTTGGATCTGAGAGTTGAGGACTTCACTTTCTTGACTGCTCTGGTCTTTGTCTTCTTTGGCTTCATGAATTTAGGTAGATTGAGTTCAGGTATTGGTAGACTATCCTAGTCTATTGGCTCATCCTTTGGAATGAGAGGTTCACTATAAAAGTTCTTGGATGGATCTATCTTGAATTCTGTATGTGCCACAGAGGGCATGGATGTTTGAGTTGTTAGTGATGTAGACTCTTTGGGAAAGTACCCTTCCATCTCCTCATCACTGAAGTCCAATTTTCTCTTGATTCTTTTCTTGTACCTTGACTTCTTTGTCTATGGAGGTGCATTTTGCATTTCTTGATCTTGAGATTCAACTGTTTCAGATGGTTGTGCAGAAACTTGTTGTGAAGGTTTCACAGCTTGTAGCTTGGCCAAGATAGCAGCTTGCTCCTTCTTTTGTTTGACCTTTTTAGCATGTAGAGCAGCTTGCTTCTTTTCTTGCTTCAATCTTGCCTTTTCTTCTCTCTTTGCTTCATCAAATTGAGGGTGTCCAACCATCACACAAATTTCCTTACCATTCCTGAAAACTTTAGCAATTCTTCTTTTCAATATTGAATCAGCTGGATCCTTGTAGAATGCTATAGACCTGGCCAACAGCTTCTTTTCATCAGGCTTTGGTGTCTCATACACTGTGTCCAAGGGGTTCTTTACTGAAGATTTTGGATAGTTCACCATTGGCTTCAAAAGTAGCTTAGCCTTCGGAGATTTAATGCAGGATGGTTGTCCTCTTTCCAGATTCTTCATGCTCAATTCATTCACAGATATTTGCCTGACTTGAGAGTGATGAATGGCTGATTTTTCTGGCTTCTTTACTAACCCAAATCTCTTTTGTATATCCTCATCAATTTTCTCCCAGTTGATTGGACTCAACTGTTTCTTCTCAACTACTCTCAATGTGGTTGTTGCTTCATTTATTAGATCAATACTGTTTGTTATTGGTGGCTTGGTGAAAGCAATTGTAGGCACAATTACTTTACTGACTTGAATGTTAAGTTGTTTCTCCCCCTCACTTGATCCTTTCTCCCCCTTTTTATTATCATCAAGTTGTGTGGGTGAGAGTTGAGCTGCCACCAATTGTTGGAGTAATGCAGTCTGAGCTTCTTGATTTTGTAGTATCTTGGCCATTGACTTCTCTACAGCAGATAGTCTTGAGTCCATGGCTTCAACTTTCATGTTTAGATCAGCCTCCTTCCTAAGTTTGTGAGCAATTTCAGTCATGGTGGTTGCAGGGAGTCTAGCATCCATCCTTTCTATAACATCCTGCTTGACTTCAGAAATTTCTTGCTTGATGGAATCCACACTCTGACTGTGTTGGAGGGCTTGAATCTTATGCAGCTGGAGTGCTTCAAGATGTGCTTTGAGTAGTTGCTTTGTTCTAGCATTGGAAGATGCCTGAATGGCTGTTTGGGTGTCATGAATCAGCTTGAAAAGTGTTGATTGGAGATGTGAGTAGGAGCATTCTTTTGTGAGCATCCAGGCAGGAATATCTGCATCTCCCCCTATGTCCATGCTATCTTCCTCGTCATCATCACCATCATTCCCAAAAGAAGTCTCATCCAGTTCCAAATCACTGCCAATTTTGGAAGGCATAGCAGTGATTGCATCCTTTGCTCTTTGTAAAGATTGTGTTGTATGCACCAAATTCAACAATCTTTCAGCCTCCTCATTGCCCTGTACAGCTAGAGTTTGGTAAGTTGTCACAAGGTGAGTAAATGTCTCAGCATCCAGGGAAATGGAATCTATAACAGCTTGATATTCTTGCTGAAATAGCCTTTCCCTTTCTATATTATTGACACTCATTGACTCACTTGCAATGGTTTCCACCCTTGTCACTCCTGTACCAGCATTTCTCTCCACCTTGGCTCCCCACCCTCACACCCTCACCTTCACCATCTAAGGTGGGACTCCTCACACTCACTTTTGCCAATCCTGAAGAAATGGATTGCATTTGTTCACTCTTTTCCTCTCCTTTTTCCTGGGAGCAACCCATAATCTCACTCATTTCACTCCCTTCCCTCAATCCTAGGAGTGATTGCACTACCACTAAGTCTTCTGCACTTGTGATAATTGATGAAATTTGAAGATGTGCAGAGACACTCGACGGATAATCGATACCGTCGGGTTAGCAGTTTGACTATCCGACTAATAACTGCTGTTAAGCTTATCCATCGGGATACAATCACTACTCGACGGATGAACAATATCGATCGAGAGAGTAGAAATAAATGAGTTTGGAGTGGAGACTATTGTAGACTCTGTGCAGATTGATGAAAATTTTGGAACAGATGTCTTAACAGTCTCAGAAAGAAATAGCAAATGAGCCTACAAATCATCTAAAGGATGATGCTCACTTGCTTGGATTTTTGGCTTCTCCAAGAGAGTTAAAGATGGAGAATTTGGAAGTGATGTGTTTATCATGTCAATATCCAAGGAGTCTGTGGGAGAGTTTGGTGTTTCAGGGGCTTCAATTGTTAGAGATTTTGGTTGTGACTCCATATTTGTTGGAGCCACATCAAACTGACTTTGAGAAGGTGCATTGGTTGTGTCTTTAGCACCAGTTTGCGCAGTGTGTGAGCCCTGTGTATCCCCAAGGGTCTTTGGTTTCTTCTTTCTAGTATAGGTTTGGGGTGAGCTTGTGTCCCTTACCCTTTTGGCCTGTGCTCTTGGTTGAGAGCTTTGTTCAATAGTCACATCCTTTTGGGAGGATGCAACTAGCAATGAGCTTATATCCTTATTAAGCACTACAGTTTGTTGGGAAACTGCAGTGTGTCTAGGCTAGGAAACACTCACCTCTCCAACCTTACCCTTAAGGTTTCTTTGATGTTCACCCTGTCCCTCACCTTTTTTACCCACCTTCACACCCCCCTCTTTTGGTTTGGTGGATTTTACAACTGGCATCTTTTGAGAGACACCAGAGGGGGCTTTCTTTGTCTTGGTTTTTAAAATTTTGGGTTTGGCAGCTTGGGTAGGCAACTGTTGGGTCAATGACATAGTTGCCATAGCTACACTAGAATGCAAAGAAATGTGTGGGGCTGGAACAGTAGAGACAGATGAACTTACCTCACTTACCCGAGGTACCTCCATAACAAGAAAATTGAAGAGTGGCACCTCTTTGTGATGGTTTGCCCTGTTCAAATCTGCAATGATTCTCCTTTCTTGAACCCAACAATCTAATTTGTTGGTTGGGTTCTCAAGCACAATATCCTCAGAGAGGTGGTTAGCAATCATCATTAAAAATCTAGCATTGTAAACATTTTTACCCCTCTTATTTAGCTCCCGTAACTTAAACCCCAACTCAATTATAAAAAGATCTCTAAAGTTGAAAATTTTATCAGTTACAAGCATGTAAAGCATGTTAAGCATAGAGATATTAACTGAATGAAAATTACTGATTTTACCAGAAAATACCTTGGTAACTACATCACATAAATAACTCCATTCCTTCCTAAGACCCAACCTCCTAATTTCACTTAATTTAGAAGTAAAGAGTGCATAGCCCATGGAGTTAAGCATATTAATAATGTTAGTGTCTGTGTGTGGTGAAGTTACAGTATTATCAGGAATTTTGAAACATGCTTTAACAATGTCACTATTAACATAGAATTCCTTACCTTTAATAGTGAAAGTGATAGTCTTATCAGCTGAGTTATATGTTGCAGTCGTCCACATCTCTTCAACAACTTCACAGTATATGGTGGGTGATTCCAGCATGGCATAGTTGAGTTTGCAGTTCTTCACAAAATCCATCATCTTGTGATAGTCGCCAGACTATTGAATCCCCTTGTTCACAAGAGCAGTTAAGTTGTTCTTCTCATAGATGTATCCAGTTTGAGACATTATCTTGACGACTGGTGCCATTGTTAGAGAGTAAAAACTTGCAGAGAGAGAGGGTAAGTGCTTTTCAGAAAGAGAGAAGTTAGAGCAGATGATTTGAGAATGATAAAAAAAAGAAATGAAAATGAATTATGCTTTTATACTATCTCAAAAAATAACTGTCAAAAATAATAAAGTAAAATAAAGTGACCAATAAGAATTGCCCAAAATAGCTGTTTAAAAAATAAATTGTAAAAATTCCATCAATTATTCGTCGTGTTATGCTTACAAACTGTAAGTATACTCGATGGATAATGTTCAGGAAATTAACGGCTAGGATTCAGACAATTCGACGGATGAGAATAAATAGTTATCCGTCGAGTTATAAAATATTCCAGAAAAATAATTTATTCACTAGTAACCGAGCAAATACGAGATACAAGTATGCAATATCTGAGTAAACATCAATCCCTCCCGCCCGGCCCGGAAATCGAGAACCCAGCCCCCTTCTGATCCATTCATTTCCGCAAGCAGGGGGGACGGGATGTAAATTTTGACTTAGCCAAAATTTCATCCAACACTGAAAAATCAATTAAATTTCTGGTTGCATTACAACTTGCAAATTATCTATAAAGATTCAAGAATAATTTAGCATACCTAACTCACTTACCAACCTTGAAAAGGTGGATACATCCAGTGGCTTGGTAAATATATCTGCAAGCTGCTTTTCACTTGAAACAAAATGTAGTTCCACAGTACCATTCATTACATGTTCCCTTATGAAATGGTACTTGATGTCTATGTGCTTTATTCTTGAATGCTGTACTGGATTTTCAGTGATGGCAATTTCACTTGTGTTATCACAGAAAATAGGAATCCTTTCAACTTGCAGACTATAGTCTAGCAATTGGTTTTTCATCCACAAAATCTGTGCACAACAATTGCCAGCAGAAATATATTCAGCTTCACCTGTAAAAGTAGAAACTGAATTTTGCTTTTTACTGAACCATGACACAAGCTTGTTTCGTAGAAATTGACAGGTTCCTGTTGTACTTTTTCTATCAATTCTACAACCTGCATAGTCTGCATCTGAATAACCAGTTAGATCAAAACCAGAATCTCTAGGGTACCAAATGCCAAGTTTTGGTGTTCCCTTGAGATATCTGAAAATTCTCTTAATAGCTACTAAGTGAGATTCTCTAGGATCAGCCTGAAATCTAGCACAAAGACATGTAGCAAACATTATATCTGGCCTACTAGCTGTTAAGTACAGAAGTGAGCCAACCATGCCCCTATAACTTGAAATATCCACAGACCATTCTGTAGTGTTTAATTCAAGCTTAGTTCCAGTGGCCATGGGATTTTTTGCAGATGTGCAATCCCTTAGTTCAAACTTCTTTAAAAGATCATAAATATATTTAGTTTGACTAATGAATATTCCATCACTAACTTACTTAACTTGCAAACCAAGAAAGTAAGTTAATTCTCCCATCATGCTCATTTTATACTCACTTTGCATCAATTTGGAAAACTTTTTACAAAGTTTTTCATATGTAGAGCCAAAAATAATGTCATCTACATAAATTTGGACAAGTATACTAGAGCCATTAACATTTCTAAAGAATAAAGTTTTGTCTACAGTACCTCTAGTGAAGTGATTCTCTAAAAGAAACTTTGATAAAGTGTCATACCAGGCTCTAGGTGCGTGCTTTAGTCCATAAATTGTTTTCAAAAGATAATAGACATATTCTGGAAAATTTGGATCTTCAAAACCAGGAGGCTGACTGACATAGACTTCCTCCTCCAAATCTCCATTCAGGAAGGCACTTTTGACATCCATTTGATAGACCTTGAAATTGGCATGGGATGCATAGGCTAAGAAAATTCTGATGGCTTCAAGTCTTGCAACAGGAGCAAAGGTTTCATCAAAATCTATTCCTTCTTGTTGACAATAGCCCTTAGCAACCAATCTTGCTTTGTTCCTGACTACTATGCCATTTTCATCCATCTTGTTTCTGAATACCCATCTGGTATCTATTGGATTCTTCCCTTTAGGCTTGGGCACCAGCTTCCATACCTTATTCCTTTCAAATTGGTTTAGCTCCTTCTGCATAGCTAAAATCCAATCAGGATCCAACAAAGCTTCTTCTACCTTCTTTGGTTCTTTCTTAGAGAGGAAGCTGCTATATAGACATTCTTCTTGAGTTGCTCTCCTTGTTTGAACTCGGAAAGATACATCACCAATGATGAGCTCAAAGGGGTGATCCTTTGTCCATTTCCTTTGTTGAGGTAGATTAGCTCTTGATGAAGAGGCCTCATTGTTGTCTTAATGTGTGATTGAGTTTTGATTATTAGAAACTCCCCCTTAGTTTATGGATCTTTGATTTGAGAAAGGGGAACTTTCTAAAAGTGATCTATTCTGACTTTCAGCTACATTTGATGACCCGATGAATGGTGAATTTTGAGTACCGACGGATGAAGGTGGTTGTCTCCCGATGGATAAAGCAGATTGTCTCCCGACGGATGAAGCATTTTACAACTCGACAGATGTTGAATTTTGTGCTTCATTGGTGGTGGATTTTTTTGCATTATCCTTTGATACTGTTTCTTGATCACTTTCATCATCACTCTCATCATTAACCATCTCCATATTGTCAAATTTGAGGCTCTCATGGTAATCTCCATCTTGTAGTCCTTCAATCTTTTTATCATCAAACACAACATGTATTGATTCCACAACAATATTGGTTCTCAGATTGTAGACTCTATATGCTTTACTAACAGCATATCCAACAAAAATTCCTTCATCTTCTTTAGCATCAAACTTCCCATTCTGATCAGTTTGATTTCTCAAGATATAACATTTGCATCCAAATACATGAAGAAAATTTAGAGTTGGTTTCTTATTCTTGAACAATTGGTAGGGAGTCATGCATTTTGCTTGATTAACTAGAGAAATATTATGAGTGTAGCATGCAGTATTTACAGCTTCAGCCCAGAAATATGTCGGTAACTTAGATTCTTCAAGCATTGACCTTGCAGGTTCAATAAGTGATATATTCTTTCTTTCCACTACTCCATTTTATTGTGGAGTTCTTGCTGCTGAAAACTCATGCAAAATTCCATTTTTTCACAAAATGCTCTCATGACAGAATTCTTGAACTCAGTTCCATTGTCACTCCTGATTCTTCTAACTTTGAAATCAGGATGATTGTTGACTTGCCTTATGTGATTGATGATGATTTCACTAGCCACATCTTTAGACTAAAGGAAATATGTCCAAGAGAACTTTGAGAAATCATCTACAATTACTAGACAAAATCTTTTCCTTGAGATTGACAACACATTGATTGGTCCAAACAAATCCATGTGTAGCAGTTGTAAAGGTTCTTCAATTGTTGAATCAAGCTTCTTTCTGAATGATGCTTTAATTTGCTTTCCCTTTTGGCAAGCATCACACAGTCCATCCTTAGAAAACTCCACTTGAGGAATGCATCTAACCAGTTCTTTCTTTACAAGTTCATTCATGGTCTTGAAGTTTAGATGGGATAGCTTCTTGTTCCATATCCAACTTTCATCTTGACTTGCTTTATTGAGAAGACAAGTAACATATTCTGCATTTTATGAGTTGAAGTCAGCTAAGTACACATTTCCTTTTCTCACACCAGTGAGAACCACTTTGTTGCTTCTCTTGTTTATTACAACATAGGCTTCTGAGGTGAAGGTTACTGAATTGCCTTTGTCACACAGCTGGCTGATACTCAACAAATTATGCTTGAGATCATCCACTAAGGCAACCTCCTCAATGATGACATTGTCTTTTGAAATTAAGCCATATTCCACAGTATAACCCTTGATGTCATCTCCAAAGGTAATACTTGGGCTAGCTCTCTCCTTGAACTCTATGAGCAGGGTAGAATCACCAGTCATGTGTCTTGAACAACCACTATCCAAGTACCACAGATTCTTTCTGTTTCCCTGCACACATTAAAATCAAATCAAGTTGATTTTGGTACCCAAGTTTCCTTGGGTCCTGCCTTGTTAGCTTTGTTTTTTTGTTTCTTAGGTTTGATCTCATTTGACTTGGGGATATCAGATTCATCCTTAGTCATTTCAGTTGGACCTTTGAAACCATTCATTGTAACAGAATTATCATGCACATTTTGATTAACAGGAAATGACATGCTATTAGTAAACATGTTATTCCAGTAGGGCATACTAAATGGCATTTGAGGCATACTAAATGCAGCATAATAAGGATTAGGTACAAATGGCATATTAGAAAATTGTGCATTCATATTTTGTGTAGACATAACATTCATAGGAATAGAAGGCATGGCATTCATGTTGGGAAAAGGAGGTGGCACAAATATGGAAGTAGGCATGGCAGTTTTGCAATTAACAGACAGATGCTTTACACTACCACACTTAACATAGAATTTTCTTGGAGCATACTTATCAGGTGTGTAGTTGTTATGCTTGTTAATCCCTACTTTACCATTTCTATTGTTTTTCCTTTTAGCCTCTGTTTTAACCTCAATCTTTTCTAGTTTGTCATTCAATTGCTTGATGGACTGATAACCAACATTCACTTTCTTCTCCTTCTTCACTTGACTAGATTCTCCTGAAATGAAGTTTTTGGAAACTGATCCATATTTTTCATTCAACTTGGCGAGTTTGGCTTTACTCACGGGTTTGCTCACAGCCGACGGATGAGGATTTATATCATTCGACGGATAATCCTTTTGATTATCCGATGAATGATTCTCATTATCCGTCGAGTCCACATATGTTAGCAGCCCTTCAACCAAATTGGATTCCAGCTTCTCCTTATTCTTCTTCCAGGCTGCATCACAAAATGACTCAATACCTTGAACTTTGGTGATTTGAGCATGAACATCTCTAGATGTTTTCCATGCCTTAATCACCTCCTGTTCTCGTTCAAGCTGCTTCTTCAAGATCTCTTCTTTCTTCAAGGACTCAGTTAATTCATCCTTAGCAATTTTATACTTAATTCTCAATTTTTCAAATTCAATGAACTAAGATTCTAGCCCCTTATTCCTCTCACTTAAAAACAAATTATTTGATTTGATTTTAGCATTTTCCTTAGTAAGAGACTTAAGTGTAACACGCAAATGATATAATTATGTAGACATGTCATTTATTGCATCATTACACTCAGCTTTAGATAAATGTGCAAGGTTAGTGGTGATTACCTGATTACTTGAAGAACTTGTCTCTGTTTCATCAGACTTGGCCATTAGGGCTAGATTGACATAGCTGACATCCTCATCCTCATCCAGACCATCTGCTGCCCAGTCATTTTCTTGTGTAATGAAAGCCCTTTCCTTTTGTTTGAGCAACTCAAAATATTTTTGTTTATAATTCACAAGCTCAAACTTCTTCTTGCTGGAATCTGACTTTCTACACTCACTGGCAAAGTGCCCTGCCAAGCCACATTTGAAACATTTGAATTTTGATTTATCCACCATGTTTCTATTTGTCTTAGCTGCTTCAAAGTTCTTTCTGAACTTGAGCTTGGCAAATCTTCTATAAAGAAATGCTAGATGTTCATCAATATTCTCCATGTCATCTTGGCTCTAAGAATCTTCATTTTCTGCTACCAGCCCCTTGCCCTTGTTTTCACAGACCTTTGAAGTAGACTCAACAACTTCTATCTTCATCTCCTTTTCTTTTCTAACTCAACAACCAGTGCAATGGCTCCTCCTTTCTTTTTCTCTTTCTCCATTCTTTCATCTTGCTCTATTTCAAGCTCATAAGTCTTTAGAATTCCATAAAGTCTCTCTAGTGTAAACTCATTGTATTCTTGTGAGTTTCTCAAGGAAACTGTCATTGGTTTCCATTCTTTTGGTAGGGATCTCAGAAATTGAGGTTAGAATATTTGGTTTGGTAGACTCTTCCATGCATCTTTAGAGCATTTAGTAGCTTTTGAAATCTACTAAAGATATCAGTGAGAGTTTCACATTCTTCAAAGTGGAAATGCTCATATTGCTGAATTAGTAGCTGCATCTTTTTTTCTCTAACTTATTCAATGCCATCACAGATAATCTGAATTGTATCCCAAACTTCCTTGGCAGTTTTGCAATTGATGATGTTATCAAACATGTCACCATCAACTCCATTAAACAGAATATTCATGGTCTTCTTGTCATTCCTGACTTGTTCAATATCAAGATCTGACCATTCATGCCTTGGCTTGGGAACTGATGGCTCATTTCCAGTTGTAGCTCTCATTGGTACATGAGAGCCTCTCTCTATGCAATCTACATAGGCCTCATCTTGAGAAAGTAAATGAAGATGAATCTTTACTTTCCAGTGATGGTAATTATCTTTGTCCAGAAAAGGAATCTTGACTCCAACATCCTTCTTGTTCATCTTGCTATTTTTTGTGATCTTTAAACTCTTTGTTCTTCAAGAGATTGCCTCGATACCAATTGTTAGTCCTTAACAATGCAACAAGAATTACAGAAGGGGGGTTGAATGGAATTCTTGAACCTTTTTCCGAAATATAAAATGTTCTAACTTAAGATATATATGATATTGTTTTGATTTGCAAAGTGCGGAATAACAAGTAAAATATGAATCAAAACACAAAGTAATAAAAACACAATCTTTAAAACTTTATTGTGGATTAGAAAGTATCCACCATATATATATACATACATATATATATATATATATATATATATATATATATATCGAGAGAACTCTGTGAAGCTTGAATAGCTCACAGCTGCTTACAAATAAGAACAACTAAACTTACAGAGAAATGCTAAGGATGCAGCTTACAAATGTTTCTCTGAGAATTTACTTGCTTAGTCTTCCATTGTTCTAATTGCTACTCTTGGTTTATATATCACCAAGATTACACAGTAATAAGACAAGATAATAAAACAAAACCTATCAAGTCTAATACTATGCTACTTCATTACTCTATTCCAGCATCTTTGAATATCTTCATAATAGCATGGAAATGGCAATTCTTCTTTGTTCTCAAAAACCCAGTTGAATAGGCTTCCACATTCCTTTTGCATACACTCGACGCATGTGACTGTGTTGTCACTATCAACAGATGTTTGAATTGATTATCCGTCGGGTACATGATCATCCGTCAGGTTGCCTTGTTGATCATCCGTCGAGTAGCCTTGTTGATCATCCGTCGAGTAGCTATCTGGAACTTGACTTCATTTCATTTATGCAGAATTACAAGACATCATCTATGTACAATTAATCAACATATTATGCATATCTAATTAAAGTCAACATGACTTATATGCTACTACATAATCTAAACAAAGGTGTTTGCAGAAATATGCTACATGACTTATTGTTACATAAGCTACTCACTCGATGAATAATAAATCATCATCCGTCGGGACTAAATTCCTTATCCGTCGAGTGCTGCATTTTTCATTAAGTTAAATCTACTAAGGTGTTTTGTTAATGAAATCATCAAGTCCACAATATATTCACAACACAACACTTTCTTATGTAATTTAATTAAAATCCCTTCTTGTATACTGATGTTTGGTGCACTGGTCTGGTTCACAAACAACTAGCATTGAGAGAATCTAATTCAATTTGTCTTGTGTTTCTGAGTTGATACAGATTGGTTGAATATCCATTGTTTCTAACACTGACCATCAATAAACAACTGTACTTTCACTGGAATCCTTTCTGGTACTTTAAACAGCATCTTCATTGCTACTACAATCTTGAACACTTCATTCACTGTTCTTCACCGACGCTTGAACATATAAATGAGCTTCTGTCAGTGAGTATAACTTCAAGACTGTAGCTGCTTTCTTTAACTTCTGTTTATACCATGTCTTCAATTCTTTAGATTCCTATGCTTCATACACTGTCTACCTTCAATCAATGCCAATACACTGAAATCTTCTGGTAGCACTTTATACACTAAATCTACATCATTTATGAAAACCTGAAAGTCTTTAACCTTAATTTTTCACTGAGGCATGAACATATTAATGAACTTCTTTCAGTGACCTGTAAACAAACTTCAAGCCTCCTTCTAATCTTTTGATTCTTTATATTTGCCTTGTCTCCATTCTTCCTGATTTCTTGTATATACGTAGTATTATTAACATGTCATGTTCTAGTGTTGTTATCGTGTTGAGTTATAACGTAACTGTTCATACAGCTACGAAGTCTCACCAACAATCTTTAACTCAAAGATCGCATCTACCCGAAATTTCTATCATAACTAGAATCATCAAAATCGGAAAATAAAAAAAAACTGTAAACACTACAAAATATTTCATCACACAAAAGTCTAAACAATTATTGGTTATAAGCTATTTTGAGTGATATTTTTAATACACTTCAAACAAATTATTAAGAACTATATATTTTATTTCCTAACAAAACCCTTACTAAAGTTTTTAAAAAACAAAAATAACATTTTTTTGTCTTTTTTCATATAAAAGTCTAAAAACAAAACTTTGTATATAATTATTGGCCATATTTTTTCTTTTTTAATCTTGAAAATATTTGTGCCTATTTTTAAAATTGAAAGCTGAAAAATTGATAATTAGACCAACTTAAGGGATTCACATAATAACTTGTTGAGATTGGTGAACAAAATGATAAACGGACTCCATTTATGTGATCAGTTTAAAATTTAATCCATTAAAAATATCATAAAAATACTTGATGTTATAGTAAGATATCATTCTGAAACTCTATGCATTCCAAGTTAAAATCATAAATATATTTCGTTATCCAAGATTTTAAGAAATACACTGTCACATGTGTCTTGTGGTACTTACCACTTACAAAAGTTGAGGACAATAATGATTCTGGTACGAAGTTGAGATAAAAGAAGGATACTGAATCGCCCACAAAGATGTTTTTCCTTTTAATAAAAAGATGTTATGTATTCTACATCCATACTTTAGAACTTTACATTTTATAATTTGTTTCCCTTTTCGTTAAAAGATCTGTCAATGTAATTGTATGTCATGGATAATTGCAATTTTAAGTTTTCGCGTTTTATCCTATTTAACTTTCACATTCAAGTTGCATGATTAAGAACATTAAAATTTTAGTACAAAATAAAATCTTTTTGATTTAACATCTCACATCCAAAACATTAGGTAATGTGATGATTACTAGAGAATGGCCCATGTCTCGCAGAAGCTATTATGCTATTAACAAACTAGTAGAAGAATAAGTGGAATGGAACGGGGGATGTAGGCTCCCTGTATTCTATTTATGACCGTATAAAGTTAGCAAGAAGAGTTCCAATAATCATACACTATAGAAATTACAAAACCCAACCTAACTTTCTATCCAAATGAACTGGGTAAGATTGAAGCCAATTATGCACAAAACATTCATATGAAGATTTAGGACTTGAATCCTCCATATATTAGAATTTTGGGTGGTGTAAGCATGTCAGTTATTTTTATATATGTCATTTTCCCTTTTGTTTTAATTTATTTTTATTAAATTACGTTTGTTCTAATAACTTGCTGTTATTAGCATTTTTTGTTTGTGCTTGCATTGTTCACATCCACATAGTAGTGCGCTAATTATTTTTAGCATTCATAAATTATTATTTATAGTCTAATATGTATTTTTTTTTGTTCAGAAGAAAATAAATTGTAGGATGCCATAAACTATACTAATATGGGATTGCATTAATGTTAAAATTAGTACATAAATTTAAGAATGTAAAATTTAAATGTAGCATTTTATTAGTTGTGGGATATAGTCTGATTAGTAGGTTTTGATTATTTTGTCTAAAATAATTAAGTGTAAATTAAATTAGATAGTCTAGGAAGTTTACTAAATCATATAGTAATCCTCCCCTAGGTTCATATTTGTGGCATTTTCCTAGAATCAAGTCAATATCGGTCCAATCGAATATTTTATCCTAAAACGTTTTTTGACAAAACTAATTTGAATTATATTTAGAATGGAAATATCAAATAATTGATATATTTTATACTAAGTCATTTTTGTCGAATAAAGAAATGGCAACAGCTAAATGCATGATTTTCAAACACCGCTTTTATGTACTAAACTGTGTGAAAATTTAAAAGCATGTCAATATTTGTTAGGTATAAAATGCAACATAGGGGGGTGAATTTTTTTCTTGGTTTTTAATTAACCATGAGAGTGTTTGGCAATTTGGAACAAAACACATGTATGAACTTGTAGTGATAAAATACTTAAATGTAAATACACAAGCGGATTATTAAAAACTCACTTGATTTATATTAAATCAAATTTATTTTTTTACTAATCTGTGTTCTTAAAGATAAGAGCTCAGCTACAATTCTTGAGAGAGAAAATAAGATATTTTCTAGATCTTTTTGTTACTTCTAAACAAAGGACCCGTGACATGTTTTATAGACCAACATGCACGGGTTTACAAAACTTGTACTAGAATGGACTAACATAGTTTCTAAAGTTACTTTCTACATTTCCATTTTCAGTATTAGCAAATTTGTGCAGAATCTAGTAGGTCTGTGACCCTCCTTTATCTAGTGAATCTTGACCCTTGATCTTGTATTTTCGAGTTGCATTTGTAGTCTTTCCAATTTAGTGATAAAATTATTTGTTAACGGAAAATCTTGAATCATCAAGTTGTCTGCATTCTGAATTATGAAGTAGTTTTTCGAGATCTCTTTTGTTCTGTAGAGATGTCACATATTGATAAGTAAAATGACTTATCGATATCTTGAGTTCGCTACATGTGTATTTGACTTGTCGATGTCTCCAGTTCTCTACAAGTAGAATGACTTGTCGATATCTCCAGTTCTATACATAACCTTTTGACTTGTCGATATCTTGAGTTCTTTTCCTGAGGATTTGACTTATCAATATCTCTAAATCTCTACATGAAGAATTTCCTTGTCGATATCTCCAGTTCTCTACATGAACTTTTTGACTTGTCGATATCTGAGTTCTCTACATGTAGATGGACCTGTCGATATCCCTTGGGACTTTTCTACAAGTTATTTAGACTTCTCGACATCCTTCTCAATATTACTTGATCTGTGATTTGTCGATATCTGACTTATAACATTTCTCCTAGAGCAACATTATTCAACTCCAAGCTGCTACACTTCTCTCTGAGGCATGATCATAATTTGATCTTTTTTTAGAGTTTATTCCTTAGCTTGATGGCTGTTAATAAAAAAATCCTACAGTCTAAGTATATTAATAATTAGGTAAGTTATCCCTGATTATAGAAATTGGAATTGGACTAAATCGGTTGAAGTACCGATTTGTGATTTATCAGTAATTGGGAATTTATCGAAATATTAAATCAGAATTAAAATTAGATGTATTTTTAATATATTTTTTAAATATATAAGTAAGATAATTATACTTGAGATGTGTAAAATTTTTATGTTGTCATTTGTACATTCATACCATGTTAGAACATTGTTTTGTGTGGTTCATTAAAATAATAAGAGTCATAATCATCGTTTTGCCTCTCTCTTCTTCTTCTTTTATCTTTCCGATTTCCATTCAGAGGACGTCTGGTTTGTTCATTTAAAATCTCCGTTCTTCACCGACTCAAGACTGAGTATATTTCTTTTTCTTTTCAGCAGAGCCTCGAATCGTTTGTTTGATTCGTCATATTTTGATTGTAAAATCATTGATTTTGACAAGAAAATCGCTGATTTTGACTGAAAATTGCAAAAATGTTTTATGCTCTGATTTTGCTCTATAATATCGTTTGGTTGTCTTCCAACGATTTATCAGCGAAATTGCCGATTTTTGTAACAATGCAGTAATCTTATGTTAGGTCACAGAACACTACAGAAGGGGGTTGAATACAGTGTTTAATACAATCAAATCGATTTCGAACACAAGTAACAGTAAACAGATATATTCAATATAATAAACTCTATTACAATGGAACTGTTCTCTCTCAGTAATGAACAAATATCACGAAAGCTGCTAGTTTACAATGTATGATCTTCTCGATAATGATAACACATATAGTATAAACCTATGTCTGTGGTTATACAGCAGTTACTAAGATAACTTCTAATTGATATGGAATATAATTCTGTCTCCTAAAATATATCAATCAGATATCTTATACAAGTCTTCTTGTCTTCTAACTCTTTTCATGCATATCTTCTTTTGTATTAATCTCGATCTTCTTTCCTGTAAATCAGTTTTCTGCCTTAACTGTAAGTCCTCCCCTACTTAAGTTCTGATATCTATCTTCTGATATTTATGTTCTGATAATCTAAGTTTTGATATCCTTAAGTTCTGACTTCCAGTAAGTACTGATTCCAATAAGTACTGCTATTTCCTGTTTGTTAAGATCTGAAAACTAAACATGAAACAAATTAGACATGACATCTCAAATATATCTAACATCTTATAAACATTTTACTTATATCTCTGATAAAAAATTAAACTGGCTAATGTAAGAAAAATGATTGACCTTAATATTGTAAAACATTGTTATACCCGCAATGGACTTGATATTTTAATATTTTATCATATATATATATATTCATAATCTTCAAACCAATAATAGCTTATATTCGATTGGGCCATATAATAAAAATCTCAACTTTATTATAAAATCCCCCATAATCTACTCTTTAATTAGTATACAAAGAGAATATATATCATATTTATTTGGGTTTAATGCTTAATACACAGACATTATCGTTTTCAGATTAGGTAGCATATTAAATTTATTTACTGAAAATAAATTTATTTTATATAGAGTCTTCAAAAAAAAAGAATTTAGTATATATCTATGAAAATATTATTAAATTTTAGATATCTAATTAAATATTGTTAATATTCAATAATAAATAGTAACATATACAAAATTATTAATATTAATGAGTTAAGTGTAATTAACATATGTTATTAAATATAAAAGTTATTCATATTTATTAATAAAGAATAATAATGACTTAGGTGTAATTAATACATGGTATTAAATTTGACATTATTTTTATTTTAATGAGGGATAAATTAATAATTTTAAGTGGAATAAAATATCTCATCCAACCCCCTATTTGCTTTATTATCTATATTATCTATACTATACTATAATAACCGGAATAGGGTATAATTTGGTTCAACAGTTATCCCTTAATTTTGGTTATTAAAATAATAAATAAATAGTAATACATATTCCTTAAACTAATAAATTATTAACTACTAGATATAGTCTACTCATTCCACTAAACGACGACCGCAATTTATCCCATTATTAAAAATATAAATAAATAGTGTTATATATCCGGTAAACCACTAAATTGTTAAACTACTAGATATAATCTACTTATTCTACTAACCTACGACCACATGCTATCCTCAAATTTTAATTATAAATTTATAATTATTATATATTTATATAAATATTTTAAAATTATAATATGACAGAATAAATAAAATTTTTAAATATTAATGGGAACCCGGGCAATCACGGGATTTAACCTAGTATATATAATAGATGTATCTTATCATGCGAACAAAATATTAATGCAGTGGTTGTGTACGTGTTGTTAGGAGGAAACACACATATATTCGAGATTCAATTCTACCAAGCGGAGTACACACATACAATAATATATTTGACATGTAAAATCCGTGTCCCAAAGTATATTATTAATCAAAACATTTATCAATAATACATCAATACATAACAGCTCAATGGTGTCCCAAACTGATATTTGATGTAACGTCTGGGAAATATTATGTAATTATTTTTATCAATAAATAATTATTAAGTGATTATTATGTGAATTTTGGTGAATTACTTAATGATTGATATTAATATTTGGGTGTTGATATCTGATAAAATTAGGATATTTTAATTTTTAATTGTCTAGAATAAAATATAGATAATTTTGGTATTTTTTCTGGTAATTTTGGGATTATTATAGGATTTTATAATGATTTATAGAATTAATAACGATTATTTTTCCGTAATTATAAAATTAATTTTTGGAACCATAAAAGGTCCCACTTCAATCGTTTTTGCGTTTTTACAACTCGAAACTCTTCCGAAAACTCCTTCCTAACCTAATCTGATAATTCTGAACACTTTCTGTGTTTTGACTTTTTCGATCCGGGATACGGTTTGATCTGTACGAGTCCCGGGGTGAAATTTTCGATACGTTAATCATTTTATAGATCAATAAAAAATCCGTATTCTCAAAAGGAGAGATATTATCACCTTATTTTTGTATAAAGTGTTTTATATGAAGCTTTGTTTTGATAATTATCCAAGTCTGGTATTAAAACCGTATCGTTATATAGTTACTTAGCAGCTAAGTAACCTATTTTCGGATCCGATATGTAAATGTAATTATCGAATTATTAAATAAATAAAATATGTGATGGGTTTGTTAGCTGTGTGTTACCTTATTGTTAATTTTAGATAATTGTTGGATACGAACCTTATTTGTATAATTAATTATTGAACTATATGGCATTATTTTGTTTTTAAAATAATTTTATTGAATATTTATTCTCATAAATGCTAAAATTGTTTCTAATATTATTTTTGTTATTTTAGAATTTTATTTATTATTTTTAGGAATTTATGAAATTTAGAAATTAATATTTTATTTGATAATTTAATTTTAAATGATTTTCTGATCTTATTTGTATTTAATTCTAGATTACTTCAAAAATCATGAAATTTCTATTTTATTAACTTTTAAATATTTTGAGAGTTCTAAAATTATTCCGGCAATTTTCTGGCTTTTATTCACCCACACATTTATTCGTTAAATTATAAAATATGGGACTGATATTCATTCCAAAAATAATTTACAAATCTGACAAATTTTATTATTATTAATTTTAAATTATCTCTAGAATTTTAGATCTGTTCTAATGAATTTTCGGGTTATTTTTACCCGCAAATTGTTCAGTAAAATATTAAAGTTTCGGTGCAAATTCAGATTTCCGGTGTACACAATCCGATAAATATCCTCAATTTAATTCTTGTCTTATTTCTCTCCCAGCCGACTTTGTCCTCTCCTCTCTTGCATCTCTTCTACCTCTCATGTCTCTCTTTCAATCGATCTCTCTCATCTCTTTCTCCCAATCTTTCTGGTTATTTGGGAACCCTGAATTGGGATGTTTTGAAATCAAAATGATTTGACATCAAAATACTTTACGGGCTGGATGGTAACTGTGAGGGCCAGTGATGAGCTGGATCTTATGGGTCGGCGATGGACCGGACCCTTGGGCAATAGAGCCTGGGTACCCGAATGAATCTATACGGTTGGGTATAGATCTACACTATATCCTGACTGATCAGCAGAGTATGAGTGTGAACTAGTGTCCAGTCTAATTTATTGTTGATCGCCATTAACGGCATTCTCTTTCGAAAAGTTTTGTGATTCCAAAACCGGACAAAACCCTGATTCTGGAAAAGAATCTAGGAGTCGCTTATCACTTTTGGATTTATAATTAAAGGCTGGTAACATCCAATGTTCATTCTAATCCTCGCTTAATGCCCTCAAGTAGATAGACTTGTTTAAAATTGTTTAAAGATTTTGTTCGGAAACTTTCCTTTGATATTAATGCTTGAAACTCAATTATATACTTGCTGGGCATTTTTGGCTCACTCTTACTTTGTAAATTCTTATTTATTTCAAAAGCAGATAAGGATAAAAGTGAACAGTTTCCGTTAAACAACAGGATTTAGAGAGATCTCCGCTGGGAGTGGACGAAGATGTTACAGAAATAAGTCAAAGGCATTAGCATAAAGGTATTTAAACTTGTATTGTAGATATTGTGAATTGTGGAAGGTTAGATTCTTGTTTCATACCATAACCTGTAAACGATCCGAATTCAAGGGGGTTATCTACATATTATTTTATTTTATGTAAAGATTGTTTAGTGACACCAAATATTGACCCCGGATTTGGGTTGTTACAAGTTGGTTATCATAACTTATTTACTCAGATTAGAGAACTTCACAATCTCTTGAAGAACACGTTCAAAATTTGGTTGCAATTAAGATTTCTTCTATCTTGAATCTTCACGACACAGATCTTCCCGCAATGAAGGGATGCTTCACGTATTAATTGTCTGTCTAAGTCATTGTTCATAATTCCTTTGATCTTCGATTGTCGTCCCGACGTCCGTTTGCTTTGTCTGATGCACACCGCTTTACTTCCTTATTTCATAACTAATTTATTTGTTACGGTTCACTAACGATTTATTTCTCGTCGAAATCTCCTGATTTAAAGGGCATCATGTGAACGTAATCTACCGTATTGATGAGATTCTCTTAACAATAATAACTGTATGACTTGATGTCTTCGCCACGTCCATGCTATTGGTGAATTCCTTCTCCCTTGCCCGGAGAGGTCTACTATTCATTTGCTTGCAATCATATCTATATTCGACATACAATTCTACCTGTTACACGGGACTATTCCATTTCTTTTGTAATCGTCAAAGAACAGATTCTATGCGAGAGAAGAGTTTGTGAATATGATTTTGATTGAAGAACTGGATGAGGAATGACAATGCAACAAACGATTGGGAGAATCTGTAAGTCAGTAAATTGAAGAAAGAAGAATGAGTGAGGAATGAGACAACCATATTTGTATTCAAGATGGCTAGTCTTTCATACTATATGGCATACAGTACATGACTAGGTGGCGGCCCACCAGACTCTTCGTCATTTCGACAAAGCTTCACATCACAACACTGTTTGTCTCAATCATGAATCAATATTTTGAGAAGAGAAATAATTCAGAAGGAATACAATAAATTTTCTTTCATTTCCGCCTCCTATGTGTTATCAATAAAAGAAACTTATAAGTATTCAAGAATCAAGAAGAAAATATGATATTGTATTAAAGGAAAGAATGCCAGTGTTGATTGCCGTCCACGCTTCACTTACGTATGCCTTCAAGAATCATTCGAATGAGAGATTCACAGTTTAGGTCACATTATATAACTTCAGAATGTCGTCTGGAAATGCCTCCACATTCAATGCTTTAATAATCCGATCAAATCACGTCCTTACAAAATTTATAATCACTGCTTCCAGTTTTATCTATGCCGCGTAGAATAACCATCGATCACGCAACGTCTCAACTTTGTCGATAGGAACATTATTTTTCTCCAATCATTTGGAAGAGTCTTTCATTTTCTTTAATCATCCTCTGTCCATTCGAATCATGAATCTCGTTAAATTTTAATAATTTCATGAATTGGATAAATAATGTTTTAACATGTTGATTCAATTATTGATATTATCAAACAAAATTTATGTTCGTCTTTCACGGAAAACTTTAAACTTTCTTGTTACTAGTGGGTCTACTTGGTCCTCCAAATTAACAATACTGAGTCTAAATCCATTCTTCTTTTTAGGTCATTTTCTATTTATAATAACAAGAACTTAAGTAGTAATTTGACAACCAAATTGTGAAACTCATTTTATGCAAAAAACTTCTAAAAGTTGATTAAGAAAATCTTTTTCGAAATCTCATTTTAAAATTTTGAGAGTCAAATAATTGGTCATCATTACTATATAAGTTACTTGCTATTTTTATGATTCACTAAGTAAATATCTAATTAAATGAATGCCCATATAAGGGTCTTTCCACTTTGGTACATCTTCTATTTTTCCTTGGATTCCGTTTGCATTTATTAGTCGACGAAACTTCATTGCGGAAACATAAGTGGAGATGAAAGAATGGTGATTAGTTGAAGGATGCAGCATCATTCTTAAAAGTAAATCTACACAATTAGTAATGGCAAGAAATAAGTTAAAGAGAATCGCGAAATAAAGTCCTTAAAAAATAACAGGATAATTTAATAATATTCTGTAATATTCTAAAAGAACTGAGAAAAAGTATGGTTATATTAATAATTGTTGGTTTAAGACCCTATTCCAATTAAAAGATATATGTTATGTCAGTAATATATATGATTATCAACATGATGTATTCTGAAATATGTTGAATCGATGATTTGGTTGATGGAAGTAGGTGGATATGATTGCGAATAATTTGGTTGATTGATGGTGTCGGCTTGAGTCCGACTGGTAGTCGATGGTATAGGAGAAGTGCTGCCCAAATTTCCAGAAATTACCCTACATTTAAGGATAAAAAAGTATATTTTCGTTCTCATCAGTACTCCAAATGATTGCGATCTCAGTTCTTGAAAAAGATTGTTATGATCAAATGGACTTTATATAATTGGTCTTTGATTCCCGTTAGCTAGACATCACTTGGTTTAATTGATCAATTAAAAGAGCTAATTGATTAACTTTACCAACTAATTGTCAGTTAAATGGAAATCGATCCCAATTAGATTAAGTCAAATTCTGACATGATTTTCAGAACCAAAATCAAAGCGATTAGCAATTTGGAGGAAGTAATGGCAATAGCAGAAATTGAAAGTTTAGTAAAATTAGCGTGATGTTACTGCAGACATGTGCGAAGTTTTATCTAAATGAATAGGCCTTTGCAATAAACAAGAAGAGCGTTTTCAAGAACTGAAGGCGTAAGACAAAACAAAGAGATTTTATCATCCGTAATGACATTCCAGGAAGGACTTGAATGTATACTCTTGTCGAATGGCGATTGAATGGAAGCTGCTGAAAAATAGCGGAAAGCTCGCAAATCCAATATCCGATATAAGACGAAGACTGACGAAGTCCGCATGTGAATTCATGAAAAAGAAATATTAATCAATTGGGGTAAAGCTAGTTTTCAATCAGTGATAAGTTAAGCGAGGCTAAGAAAATAGCTACCGATGAATTTTAATAATTCTGTTAGTAAGAATTTAAATATTATAAATAAAAGTCTTTATTCCAGTGTTAACTTCAGAAATGGCTTATCTAATAATGAACATATAAGTATTATCAAGAAAAAGACATTCCTTATGTTAAAAGAGATAATGAATAATGAGAAGGGAGAACTAATTAAGAAAAGAAGTGGAATCAAAAGGATGGTATTATAAACTAGTCCAGGATATATGCAAGTTGTGAACGTCAGTTGTGCCAGAACTGATAGGAGAATGAAGTGAAACGCCGATAATTGAAGATAGGAATTTCATTCAAAGAATGTGTATAAACAAGGAAGATTAAACAAAGGTATTAGTGGCAAATTGTCCGAGAAGAATGTTACAGTAAATCTTATATCGGAATTCTCCATAATTAAAATGAAGTCCGGAAGGTTTTAACGGAGGATTTACCAAGGTTACCTCAAAACATACGGTGAAATATCTCATTGGTTACTGCACAGAGTCGAGCTGGTGTCAAAAGCCCAGTATCGTATGGTCCAGTTGTAATATCCGGGATAGGACGTGTAGCTATTCTTGTTAATAAGTAAATATTATGTGATTATTATATGAATTTTGGTAATTTATCTGTGAAGTGGAATCTGTGTTTGGATATGTAAATATGATATAATTTGAGTATTATAATTTTTATAAGAGCAAAATAAAGTATAGATAATTGTGATATTTTTCTATCAATTTTTATGATAATTTATGATTTTATAAATGATTTATGGATTCAATAAATTATTTTTTCGAGTATTTATAAACTATTTTATACAATCGGGAACCTGCCCAAGTCAACCGTTTTTACGTTTTTATAACCCGAAACTCTTCCGAGAACTCCTTCCAAACCTAATTGCAATATTCCGAGCATTTTCCATGTTTTGACATTTTCAATTTGACGTACGGTTTGTCTTGTGCGGGTCCCGACGCAATATTTTCGATACAAAATTTATTTCGGTAAATTGATAAAACCCGTATTTTCGATAAACAGGATCTTTTTATTAAACTATTATAATTATCACTTCGTAATACGTGTAACCAAGCGCTGAGACCAAGACCGCAGTACAAATTGTACAGATTTGGATAATTATCCTAAAACCAGTACCGTTTTGGATCTGTTTTCACAAATAAACGTTATATTTTACATCCGATATGATCCAACGGGGTACCAATATTCCGTAAATATAAATAGCCAATACAATATTGTAATTTGGTATAGATAAACATAATAATGCAGTAAAGTTCATGATTATTCAGAAAAAGCGAGCCGTGTTCTTCGTGTTCTTCGCATTCTTCACAATCAAACCAACATTTGAAGATGATTATGTTGTCCAAATCACAAGCATAAGTCACCAACTCGAAGGATTCGATCTGTTCTATCCATATTCACCAGCAAATCATCCCGAGAATGGGTAATTCTCATTTCGAAATTATAGGGTTCTTATACAAATTTAGGGGTTTTCAATATATTGATTGTTTACTTATTTTGATGATTTGTATAGTTTTATAACGTTGTTTATGATCGATTCGTGTATATAATTGATGTATGGAGTTCCCAGAATAGTTAAGCCGAGTTCGTTGTTGTTATCATTTTTGGTGTTCGATTTTCCCAATTATCTAAGCTATGGCTGCTACTCTGGATTATATGAATAGTATGGGTATGATTTAAGCTTCGTTTTTGCATATAATACGTCGAATTTGGTTGAGTATTTTGGAAAATTGAATTCTCGCTGGAAAAACAGTCGAGTTCTTGGTTGTTTTGATCGGAATTACATTTCTATTTGGTGTTATTAGTTGTTTTTCAGATGGTTGTGTTGCTGGAATGTTTTCGAATGAATTCGGTGTAAAAACTAATCGAAACAGATTAGTTTTGGCTGTGTTTTGAAGCCACCGGAGCGACGCCGGAATCCGGGCGACTCCCCGGTTTTTGGGCTTGTTCCCAGTTTCCGGCCGAGTTCGTCAGAACTCCGGTCACCGCCCCTCCCCTTCCACCCTTTGATTCGTTTTTACAGAGATGAAAACTTAGAATTCATTTTTAATTCTGAAATTAATTTTTAATCATTTATAAATTCAAATATAAATTTGAATTATTTAATTAATTACTTTTAGTTAATAATTAATTATTTAATTAGTCGATTAATTTAAATATTAATTGATTAATTAATTTAATTAGTTATTAATTAATTTTAATTGATTATTTAATTGAATTTAATTGTTTATTTTGATTTAAAAATTCCGAAAAATAGTTTTGAGCTTTAAAATATCTTTTTAAATTATTTTTAAGGCTCGATAATTATTATAAAATTATTTTAAATTCAGATTTGGGTGTTCAAACCCTATTATTTAATTATAAATTGATTCAGAGTCCCGTTTTAATTCCGATAAATGTTCAAAAATTGGTAATAAATACTTGAAAAATCAGTTTGACCCCGAATCTTCTTTGAAAATTTATTTTAATCGAATATCTTGCGTGTTATGTGCTACGTGCTATCTGATTAAGGTCTTATATGCCTATGTGTTTTTTATTTGGGCTGTTTTGGCCATAACTTTTAATCCGTAAATCGGATTTTGGTGAAACGAAGGGTAGATAAAACCTTATGACGTCTAGTGACAATTAGATAAGGTGAGATGAATAATGATAAATACTTATGATGCCTAGTAGAGTAAGAAAGGCGTAGGAAAGGGAAGCATGTGATCGGAAAATGGAATCGACATGTAGAAATTACAGTAAGTGATCAGAAAATAGAATCGAGGCATAGGAAAAGTAAACGAGTGGTTGTTGAAGAGAGTCATTTGATGAGTACAAGTGAAATTGGGAATCGATTGTGATAAGGCAAGTACTTCTAAACCTTTTTCGAGATATAATGCAACTATTTCTAAATTTTCTCGTAACATATTGTTAAGTACTCAAAATAGCTCCGTTTTATATTGTAAATACTTTGATTCCTTCAGCCTTGAACCTGAGCCACATCATTTGATCTTTAAGCCTTATTCATTGTGAACCATTTCTTGTTGATTTACCGGATACTAAACCACATAAATACAATACTATTCCATAAATATATACCCATCATATACCAAACACTGGAGCAAAATTGTTTAAACATACATAAACTTTTATATTCAACCATACCTTGTGACATCAAAGAACTAAAACCTTGTAAAAACATTGTTCATCAAATACCCGATTCTCATCCAGGCTGGATGCTACTTCTTTTATATACTTTGACTTTCCCTTGTGGTACCCATGAATTTTCACCATGTTCTTATGCAAATATATTATTGTTGTTGATTATGATCCAGTTTTATTGAATTATATTGTTTATCATATTGAACTGCTTTAGAATTGGATAGTTTTCTTTATGTGGACCAGATTCGTGGTCAGACCAGATTCCTGGTCAAATTAGGCGAATGTGTGCCTTGGATCCAGTTCGTAGAGAAGAGCGCCTTGCTCGGGGTTAGTGCGTGACTGATCAGCAGCCTAACCTTTGTTTTAAAACTTAAAATGAACATCCAATTTTATTGATTATTTAACAAGCAACTTGATTCCTCTGAATCATCCCGTTTGATCATTGATTAACCTCAGTTATTGTTATTGTGACTTGCTGAGCTAGTTAGCTCACTCTTGCGAATCTATTTATGTATTCTACAGTTAAGAAAGACACGATTGATAGCAAGGTTTCCCAGTTCAATGTATGAGCTAGGATTCCAGATTGAGTTGGATCGAGCTAGCAGGAGCTTATTACGGTAGTGAGATAGTAAGATTGTAAGAATAAGCTCATTATCAGTTGTAAGTCAAATTAGTTGGGATTTGGTACGTTGTAATAAAAGTTAAGGTTGTGGCCTCTTTTCATACTTTAACCTGTTGCGATCCATAGTTATGTAAAGCAGGATCATTGCAAATAATATCTCATATACAAGTTTATATATATTGTGTATGTTTTGTGGACCTCAAACTTCTGACCCGGGTTTGGAGGGCGCCACAAGTTGGTATCAGAGCTACAGGTTATAAGTCACTGAAACAAGCCTAGATTGTCAGGATTGGGTAGAAGGTTAGGACTATGAATAGGAAGTAGAAAGATAGTCATCGTGAGGTTGAGTGCGACTAGTATAGTAGGTTTCCTGGCACTGGTTCGTATTGCGATTCGGGATTCTTAGCTTGTGACAGTGATTTCCAAACAATGACAATGGACAGATCCTGATTTCCCTGTATTATCTTATCGTTTAGAGCCTTCCGTTTGAGGATCGTCATCTTTTTCCAGATTTGATTTACATTTTGTTCGTCCATCGGTATTAATGGTATTACCTTCTGTTATGACAGTTGCGCCTCTCCAAGTTATTCTACGCTATTCAATCTCCTCTTGATATGAGACTACCTATTCAAGAACCTCAATTTGCTTATTCTTGTTCTTCTGTATATTCGACTATGAATGTATCTTTTCAGTTTACTCTACACCATGTTTTATACCCTCGGTTTAAAAACCTATCTTATGGAATAACAGTATTTACGATAAGGGATGCGATAACTACAGTAAATGGTAAGTACATGAGATATTAATAAAGGTGAGAAGGAGTTTAGAAAGAAGATTCACGTGTTTCGGAGGATAGCTGTTACCAGATTAAATGGAGCCACTTGTGAATAAACCAACCGTGATTAGCTTGTGGGATGGACTAGAGGAATTTTGAAAGAGTTAGAGAGAAAAGTATAGATCTGGAATTTTCGTAGAATTAGATGATGGTGCTATGATAAATGTGATATATAGAGTAGTGAGGTAACGTGATAAACTTGTTGGATGTTGGATAAACCTGTTCCACTCAATGACTTCAAAGATGATGATGGGAGTACTACCAGTATGGAAGCTTTGAAATGAAGCTACAAATAAGATAATATGCAACGACAGCTGAAGTTTTCATCGATTAAGGAAGATAATAGACCAATTGAAGGAAAGGAGATAAATGGAAGTGAATGGACCTTCGTGTGATCATTTCTTTAACATGGTATCTGGTTATAAGAAGGACAACAACCAACTCATATAGTAAGGACAACCAGATGTGTGATTTTCAACATTTAAAAAAAACAAGTTTTCGAAAAAGATTTTCCCTTACAGAATTTTCTAAAAGCCTTTTTGGAATAAAATAAGTTCTAAACATTGGTTGTCAAGTTACTACTTGAGTTTCTTGTTTGTTAAAAGACCCAGATTATCTGGAAGGATACTGTTTCAGGCCTAGTATTGCTAATTCAGAGAATGAAGTAACCCGCGATTATGAAGAAATTGATTATTCCTAACAGTAAGGTGCAAGATTCGGTTGATAAGATTAATAACAGAATCAGCGTACGGAGTAACTATTCATTCAATTACTGGGACTATCAGAGTTCAAGGAATTCATTGATTTAACGGAAGCCTGAGCATGACCGAAGAAGATTGGGAAGATTTCCAGACTTTTCTAAGAAAAGAATATTATTAACAAAAGGATCGTTATGTTGAATGATTCATGGGTATTCTAAATTAAAAAGAGGAAACTCGAGGTTATCTGATGAGAACACCATTATAATCGAATTGTTAAAGTATTATACGTGTAGATATGATGTTACAGACGCAAGACTTAACAAGTAAGAATTTACCATAATACTTAGTTTGTGAAGGCATTTCAACGTACCTTCTAAAGTTGTTATATGAATTTACCATAATAATTAGTTTGTGAAGGCATTTCAACGTACCTTCTAAAGTTGTTATATGACACAATTGGGATATGATCGAACAAGCTCGAAAGATGAATACAAGTGAAATGTGGATGGTAACCAATAGTATCATTCTGGTCCTCAATAATACAACGTATATCCTTTTTTAATTCCTATAAGTGTATGAACTTCTTTTCTTAATAAATTCTTTCTGATGATATCAAAAAGGAGGATATTGCATTCCTTCCAAGTTAAATTGTTCCCCTCAAGTTTTGCTCCCTGATTGGGACAAACAGTGTTATGGTGAGACGCTTTGTCGGAATGACGAAGAGTCAGGTGGGATGCCACCTAATCATATAATATATTCCATATGGTACGAAAGATTGGCCATCTTAAGTATCAATGTGGTTGTCTCATTCATATTCAAATCATCACTTCTTCATTCTTTTCAACTCCAAGTTTATTCAAATTATGAATCCTTCTAGTTGTTTCATCGTACAGTCGTTCTTTGTAAGGGTTTTTCAAATAAAAGTCAACACAGTACGAACCAAGCGGGCAAAGTTCCATCTACCTTTCATGCATGAAAAGGAAACAAGGGCATATGGCGAGGATTGCAAATCACTAGCCCTAGCCAGGGATACACTCAGAGTCAAGGGAATCTACTTCAATAAGGAATACGTCACCGAGAATGAGAATTTGCGATTTTCCTGTAAAATATTTATTTAGAATACAGATGTGATAACATGAATGATTATTGTGGATACCTTATGCGTTAAAGTATTGAAAGACGTGGGAGCAACTTGATCGTTTATCTCTCAAGGTTTTATTGATAAGATGAATTACCCTGTTGAATTGATAAGATTATGACTAAAGAACTAGTAAGTTAAGAACGTGCAATTATTAAATAAGTAAGTAACAAGGGTGGAATTGAGATTTCTGGCAATAAGTTGCGAGGAATTGATATTATTTGAGATAAGAAGATTGGACATTATTCTAAGGAATGGATTAATTATTTAAGCGTGATGCCCAGATAGACCATCGTGATGGAAGATAGTTCTGAAGACGCCAAATTAGAATATGAAGAAGTATAAAGGACGAAGGAAGGTAAGGAACTTGTAAACAATGATTTAAGATTACAGTGACCAAAATGTAACTGCTATGACGATTATAAATAAAGGTCAGGAGCAAACAGAACTTGAAGATTTTATAGTCTCAACATACGTTTCCAGACGAGTTACCAATATTTCCTTCAGATAGAGAAAGTGAGTTGATGATTGACTTAGCACCAGAAATGAAACCAGTGTCCAAAGCCCCGCACAGAATGGCACCAGATAAAATAAAGGAGTTACCAGAGCAAACGCAGGAGATGATTAGAAGAGAAAGCAACTGTACCTAGCGTACCCCCTAAAATGCACCGGTATGATTTGTTAATAAGAAAGATGGAAGTATGAGATTAGGTGTCGACTTGCGGAAGCTCAACAAGTTTACTCTCAAGAGCAAATATCTGATACCTTGAACCAATGATTTGTTTGATCAAATGAATGAAGCAAAGTATTTTTATAAGGTTGATTTAAGAATGGGTATATTACCAATTGAAGATTGAACCTATGGACATATCAAAGATAATTTTCAGAACTAAGTACTGTTGCTATAAAATTCTAGTAATGTTATTTGGATGAACTGATATCCCAGTAATATTTAAATTTGATGAGAAGAATCTTGAAGGAGGATCTGGATAAGATGTATTTGTGTTACTTAAGGTCAAAGGAGAACCATACAAATTATTTAATGATAGCTGGGAAGTCAAAGAAGAAAGAAGTTGTATGAAAAGTTTACAAGGTGAAAGCTCTAATGACAGGGAGTATAATTCTTAGCATAAATAGTCAATGAGAATGAGACAAAAAGGGAATCCAGCCGAAATTAAAGTTATTTTGAATATAGAAAGACCAAAAGCATCAACAAAAGTAAGAAGTTTTATTATTGGCCGGTTATTATCGGAAATTTGTTCAAGGATTCTTGAAGATTGCAACACCTTTGATGAATTTTACTAGGAATAGCGAAAAGTTTATATAAAATGGTAAAGTGTGAAGAAAGTTTTGCGGAGTTAAAGGAGAGAATGGTCACAACACCTGTTTTATCATTTTGAAAGTATCAAAGAGATTTGGTAGGTTGTAGTGATACTTCTCATAGGGGAATAGGATGTGTGTTGATGCCGCATAATAAAGTTATTGCATATGCATCCAGACAACCGAAACCTTATGAGCAGAAGTACCCTACTCATAATTGGGAATTAGCAGCAACAATAATATTCACTTTGAAAGATTGGGAAACATTATATGTATGGAGAAAGATGTGAGATACATACAGACCATTAGAGTTTGAAGTGTGTATTCACAAGGAAGAGCAAATGCCGTGGCAAACGATAAGCAAAAAGGAGAGAACGAACATGGAGACTGCACTAGAAGGAATATCTATGGAATTTTAGAAGATGGAATTGGAAGTCAGGGTTCATGATCCAAAAGGAGTAAGAATGGATAGTATGACCTTTCTTTCAGTTGAAGTTGTTAAGAGAAGATAAAAAGATATCAAAAGAAGATGATGGATCAGGATGTTAACAGTTAGCAAGAGAAGATAATAGATCACGATATTAACAGTTTAATGAGAGGAAATTTATGCACTTAAAAGAATGAACACGGTATCCTCATATTTATTTCAGAACTTGGATGCTACAAGTGGCAGAATTAAGGAATGAAATCCTAAAGGAAATTTACAATCCTAAGTATTTAATCCGATCAAGAAATACCAAAATATCTAGAAGTTTAAAGAAGAATATTGATAGCCGAGTACGAAAAGGAAATTCCTCAATGGACCAGGAGGTTTCAGACATATTAAATAAGTAAGGAAGGTGTAAGAGGCCTAGTGGATTATTGTAACCATTAGAAATACGGATTGAAATAACAGTGTATCACTCTGGATTTTATAGCCAGATTACCAAGAACGGAAGCAAACCACGATGCTAATTAAGTTAGGGTGAGCGAATTGGCTAAATCAGCTCATTTCTTGCCCATTAATGAAAGATACTCACTAGATAAGTTGGTTCACATGTATTTGAAGGAAATAGTAATCGTCATGGGGTCCCTCCGTCTATTGTATAAAGTCAGGATCCACGATTCAATTCAGGATTTTACAAAGGTTTTCCAGAATGTTAGGCACCAAGTCAAATATGAGCACAACTTATCGTCCGCATACTGACGGCCAAGAGCAAGAAGATGATCCAGACAATTGAAGCCATGTTACGGAGTTATGTCTTTGATTTCAAAAGAAATTGAGGCGAGCATTTGCCTTAGTAGAATTTGCTTACAACAACAACTATCGTGCCAGTACTGGGAGGCCGCCATACGAGACTCTTTATGAACGTAAATGTCGATCACCAGTGCATTGAGATGAAATTGGCAAACATGAAATATTTGGACTAGAGTTGCTACAATCAATAAAGGAAGCTACCAAAATTATTGAGAAAATGATAAGAACCACGCAGGATTGCTAAAGGAAATGTGTAAATCAAGCTAAAAAGAGTACAAAAATTAAAGAAGAAGAAGATTTAATATTGTTAGCAGTGTTACTGTAAAAAGGGATCATCCAGAATCGGAAGAGAAAAGAAAGTTGAGTCCGAGATACGTTAGACCTTTTGAAGTTTTGAAATGTATCGGTAAAATAGCATATGAATTAGCGTTATCCAGCATGGGTAGCATATTCATAATGTTCTATGTGACAAAGTTAAAAGAGTACGGTATAGAATTTTAGACATGCGATAGGATATGAGCCGATAGAACTTCAGGCAGAATTGTCCTATGTGAGAATCCAATAGAGACTGTAGAAAAGAAAGAGAAAGTATTAAGAAAGAAAGTTATAAAGTTAGTAAGACTATTGTGAAAATCAAAGGGTTGAAAGGATAGCCCAAGGTTCAGAAAGTGATATAAGCGAAATATTGCCCTGAGTTATTTGCTTAAGTGATTCTGAGGACATAATCTTTTTAAGGGGGAAGGATGTAATATCCGGGATACGACGTGTAACTATTCTTGTTAATAAGTAAATATTATGTGATTATTATATGAATTTTGGTGAATTATCTGTGAAGTGGTATATGTTTTTGGATATGTAAATATGATATAATTTGAGTATTATAATTTTTATAAGTCCAAAATAAAGTATAGATAATTATGATATTTTTCTATCAATTTTTATGATAATTTATGATTTTATAAATGATTTATGGATTCAATAAATTATTTTTCTGAGTATTTATAAACTATTTTATACAATCGGGAACCAGCCGACGTCAACCGTTTTTACGTTTTTATAATCTGAAACTCTTCCGAGAACTCCTTCCTAACCTAATTGCAATATTCCGAGCATTTTCCATGTTTTGACTTTTTCGATCCCAAGTACGGTTTGTCTTGTGCGGGTCCCGACGCAATATTTTCGATACAAAATTTGTTTCAGTAAATTGATAAACCCCGTATTTTTAATAAACCGGATATTTTTATTAAAGTATTATAATTATCACCTCGTAATACATGTAACCAGGCGCTGAGACCAAGACCGCAGTACAAATTGTACAGATTTGGATAATTATTCTAAAACTGGTACCGTTTTGGGTCTGTTTTCACAAATAAACGTTATATTTTACATCTAATATGATCCAGGGTACCAATATTCCGTAAATATAAATAGACAATACAGTATTGTAATTTGGTACAGATAAATATAATAATGCAGTAAAGTTCATGATTATTCAGAAAAGCGAGTCGTGTTCTTCGTGTTCTTCGCGTTCTTCACAATCAAACCAACATTTGAAGATGATTTTGTTGTCCAAATCACAAGCATAAGTAATCAACTCGAAGGATTCGATCTGTTCTATCCATATTCACCAGCAAATCATCCCGAGAATGGGTAATTCTCATTTCGAAATTCTAGGGTTCTTATACAAATTTAGGGGTTTTCAATATATTGATTGTTTACTTATTTTGATGATTTGTATAGTTTTATAACGTTATTTATGATCGATTCGTGTATATAATTGATGTATGGAGTTCCTAGAATAGTTAAGCTGAGTTCATTGTTGTTATCATTTTTGGTGTTCGATTTTCCCAATTATCTAAGCTATGGCTGCTACTCTGGATTATATGAATAGTATGGGTATGATTTAAGCTTCGTTTTTGCATATAATACGTTGAATTTGGTTGAGTATTTTGGAAAATTGAATTCTTGCCGGAAAACGGCCGAGTTCTTGGTTGTTTTGATCAGAATTACATTTCGATTTGGCGTTATTAGGTGTTTTTCAGATGGTTGTGTTGCTAGAATGTTTTCGAATGAATTCGGTGAAAAAACTAATCGTGATAGATTAGTTTTGGCTATGTTTTGAAGCCACCGGAGCGACGCCGGAATCCGGGCGACTCGCCGGTTTCTGGGCTTGTTCCCAGTTTTCGGCCGAGTTCGTCGGAACTCCGGTCACCGCCCCTCCCCTGCCACCCTTTGAACCGTTTTTACAGAGATGAAAACTTAAAATTCATTTTTAATTCTGAAATGTATTTTTAATCATTTATAAATTCAAAAATAAATTGAATTATTTTATTAATTACTTTTAGTTAATAATTAATTATTTAATTAGTCGATTAATTTAAATATTAATTGATTAATTAATTTAATTAGTTATTAATTAATTTTAATTGATTATTTAATTGGATTTAATTGTTTATTTTGATTTAAAAATTCTGAAAAATAGTTTTGAGCTTTAAAATATCTTTTTAAATTATTTTCAAGGCTCGATAATTATTATAAAATTATTTTAAAGTCATATTTGGGTGTTCGAACCCTATTATTTAATTATAAATTGATTCCGAGTCCCGTTTTAATTTCGATAAATGTTCAAAAATTCGTAATAAATACCTGGAAAATCAGTTTGACCTCGAATCTTCTTTGAAAAATTATTTTAATCAAATATCTTGCGTGTTATGTGCTACGTGCTATCTGATTAAGGTCTTATATGCCTATATGTTTATTATTTGGGCTGTTTTGGCCATAACTTTTAATCCGTAAATCGGATTTTGGTGAAACGAAGGGTAGATAAAACCTTATGACGTCTATGTGACAATTAGATAAGGTGAGATGAATAATGATAAATACTTATGATGCCTAGCAGAGTAAGAAATGCGTAGGAAAGGGAAGCAGGTGATCGGAAAATGGAATCGACATGTAGAAATTACAGCAAGTGATCAGAAAATAGAATCAAGGCATAGGAAAAGTAAACGAGTGGTTGTTGAAGAGAGTCATTTGACGAGTACAAGTGAAATTGGGAATCGATTGTGATAAGGCAAGTACTTCTAAACCTTTTTCGAGATATAATGCAACTATTTCTAAATTTTCTTGTATATATTGTTAAGTACTCGAAATAGCTCTGTTTTATATTGTAAATACTTTGAATCCTTCAGCCTTAAACCTGAGCCACATCATTTGATCTTTAAGCCTTAAACCTTATTTATTGTGAACCATTTCTTGTTGATTTACCGGATACTAAACCACATAAATACGATACTATTCCACGAATATATACCCATCGTATACCAAACACTGGAGCAAAATTGTTTAAACATACAGAAACTTTTATATTCAACCATACCTTGTGACATCAAAGAACTAAAACATTGTAAAAACATTGTTCATCAAATACCCGATTCTCCTACAGGCTGGATGCTATTTCTTTTATATACTTTGACATTCCCTTGTGGTACCTATGAATTTTCTCCATGTTCTTATGCAAATGTTTTATTGTTGTTGATTATGATCCAGTTTTATTGAATTATATTGTTTATCATATTGAACTGCTTTAGAATTGGATAGTTTTCTTTATGTGGACCAGATTCGTGGTCAGACCAGATTCATGGTCAAATTAGGCCAATGTGTGCCTTGGATCCAGTTCGTAGAGCAGAGTTGTGTGCCTTGCTCGGGGTTAGTGTGTGACTGATCAGTAGCCTAACCTTGGTTTTAAAACTTAAATTGAACATCCAATTCTATTGATTATTTAACAAGCAACTTGATTCCTCTGAATCATCCCGTTTGATCATTGATTAACCTCAGTTATTGTTATTGTGACTTGTTGAGCTAGTTAGCTCACTCTTGCGAATCTTTTTATGTATTCTACAGTTAAGAAGGACACAGTTGATAACCAGGTTTCCCAGTTCAATGTACGAGCTAGGATTCCAGATTGAGTTGGATCGAGCTAGCAGGAGCTTATTACGGTAGTGAGATAGTAAGATTGTAAGAATAAGCTCATTATCAGTTGTAAGTTAAATTAGTTGGGATTTGGTACGTTGTAATAAAAGTTAAGGTTGTGGCTTATTTTCATACTTTAACCTGTTGTGATCCGTAGTTATGTAAAGCAGGGTCATTGTAAATAATATCTCATATACATGTTTATATATATTGTGTATGTGTTGTGGACCCCAAACTTCTGACCCGGGTTTGGAGGGCGCCACACCAGTAGAGATGAAGTAATGAGTTAAGGAAACTTTAGGAATATGGAATGAAGGAATAATGAGATAAGGAGTGTTTCGCTTTATGCACACAAGTGGTCATGGAAAAAAAAGAATGAAGGTATGAAGTTACACGTTGATTATCAGAAGTTGCAAGTGTGAGGATTGAATGAACATAGTGTATAAGGAATGTTTGAATAGCGTAATTATATTTATTGATAACATCCTCGCCCATTCAAGGACTAAAGAAGACTAAGTTGAATGTTTGAAGATATGTCTGCGGAGGGTTGAGAAGTAGCAACTGCATTCTAAGCTTCAAAGGTATGAATTCAGGTCATAATTGATTATGAGCTATGGAGGTTTGGTTAGCTACCAACCAGGTAAGGTCCATTTAGGGACAGATGTCTTGAGTAGAAAAGAAAGAGTGACTATCATTGAAATTACTGGGGAGTGGGTAAAGGAATTAGAAAAGTTAGAAATTAAAGGTCAGGTTTTGATTCAGTTCCTAATTTATGTTGGTACTTACTTTGTTGTTAAATATCAAAGGTGGTATTAGTATAGATGATTGAATAGTGATTAAGTGGTGAGCTGAACGCAATTGTCGAAATTTTCTCTTTAATTTTAAATTTTAGAATAGACTTAGAACATTTATAGACCGAAGACGCCATGAACTTAGTATATTATGTGAAGATGAATGAAAAGTATAGGAGACCAGCTAAAGGTTCCCGAATATGATTAAAAACGATTATAGGCCCGGCTAACCGAACAGAAAGAGACATGGAAAGTAAAGGTGAACAACCAATTAAAATGGGAGGCGTTCATGAGTACGAATTATTAGAATTAGAAAGAAAAGAAGATTAGTATAAATTGGGTTAGTCCTTTGAGACAAGGAGATAGATAGAACAATTGTGAATGAGTTGGCCTTGTTGTCATAACTATAACGAGTTCATAAGACGTTTATATATATATAACTAGGAAGAGTAATTTAGCTCCATATGTATAAAATGGAGGTTTGAGTCAAGTTGCATGGACAACTGATAGATTTGATATCGATAGGAAACCGTTGAGTAGTAGTTAAAATGACGAGTTCTGAGAAATTTTAAGTGAGATACTCGAAAAATATCATGGTTTGTTCCTTAGCATGATTTTGATGGCAAAATCCTTTTAAGGGGGAAGGATATAACGTCCGAGAAATATTATGTAATTATTTTTATCAATAAATAATTATTATGTGATTATTATGTGAATTTTGGTGAATTATTTGATGATTGATATTATTATTTGGGTGTTGATATCTGATAAAAGTAGGATATTTTAATTTTTAATTGTCCAGAGTAAAATATAGATAATTTTGATATTTTTTCTGGTAATTTTGGGATTATTATAGGATTTTATAAGGATTTATAGAATTAATAATGATTATTTTTATGTAATTATTAAAGGAATTGGAAAAGTTAGAAATTAAAGGTCAGGTTTGATTCAGTTCCTAATTTATGCTGGTACTTACTTTGTTGTTAAATATCAAAGGTGGTATTAGTATAGATGATTGATGTTGACTATAACATGGGATGTGTGAGCATCAAATTCGTAATAATATCTAATTTGATATGACAACAAAATGATTATTAGTATCAAGAGTTCTGTTCTGAAAAAGGTTGGTTAAATCGTGGCATCCCGGGAAATGTAGGTTACTCCGAGGATATGATACGAGACATAAAAATAGAAGATGACTTTCGAGTAATGTGGCATGAATAAAGGAAGGAACGTTATATATGACGGAACGTCAGAGAAAAACACCTCAGTAAAATTTTAAATAGTGATTAAGTGGTGAGCTGAACGCAATTGTCGAAATTTTCTCTTTAATTTTAAATTTTAGAATAGACTTAGAACATTTAGAGACCGAAGACGCCATGAACTTAGTATATTATGCGAAGATGAATGAAAAGTATAGGAGACCAGCTACAGGCTCCCGAATATGATTGAAAACGATCATAGGTCAGGCTAACCGAACAGAAAGAGACATGGAAAGTAAAGGTGAACAGCCAATTAAAATGGGAGGCGTTCATGAGTACGAATTATTAGAAATATAAAGAAAAGAAAATTAGTGTAAATTGGGTTAGTCCTTTGAGACAAGGAGATAGATAGAACAATTGCGAATGAGTTGGCCTTGTTGTCATACTATAACGAGTTCATTAGATGTTTATATATATATATATATATATATATATATATATATATATATATATATATATATATAACTAGGAAGAGTAATTTAGCTCCATATGTATAAAATGGAGGTTTAAGTCAAGTTGCATGGACAACTGATAGATTTGATATCCATAGGAAACCGTTGAGTAGTAGTTAAAATGACGAGTTCTGAGAAATTTTAAGTGAGATACTCGAAAAATATCATGGTTTGTTCCTTAGCATGATTTTGATGGAAGAATCCTTTTAAGGGGGGAAGGATGTAACGTCTGAGAAATATTACGTAATTATTTTTATCAATAAATAATTATTATGTGATTATTATGTGAATTTTGGTGAATTATTTGATGATTGATATTAATATTTAGGTGTTGATATCTGATAAAATTAGGATTTTTTAATTTTTAATTGTCCAGAATAAAATATAGTTAATTTTGATATTTTTTCTGGTAATTTTAGGATTATTATAAAATTTTATAAGGATTTATAGAATTAATAATGATTATTTTTATGTAATTATAAAATTACTTTTTAGATCAGAAATCGTCCCACTTCAACCGTTTTTGCATTTTTACAACCCGAAACTATTCCGAAAACTCCTTCCTAACCTAATCTGATAATTCTGAACACTTTCCATTTTTTGACTTTTTCGATCCGGGATACGGTTTGACCTTATGAGTCCCTGCGTGAATCTTTCTATACGTTCATCATTTTATAGATCGATAAAAAATCCGTATTCTCAAAAGGCGAGATATTATCACCTTATATTCGTATAAAGTATTTTATAGGAAGATTTGTTTTGATAATTATCCCAGTCTGGTCCTAAAACCATATCATTATATAGTTACTTAGCGGCTAAGTAACCTATTTTCGGATCCGATATGTAAATGTAATTATCGAATTATTAAATAAATAAATTATGTGATGGGTTTGTTAGCTTTGTGTTACCTTATTGTTAATTTTGGATAATTGTTGGATACGAACCTTATTTGTATAACTAATTATTGAACTATATGGCATTATTTTGTTTTTAAAATGATTTTATTGAATATTTATTCTCATAAATGCTAAAATTGTTTCTAAAATTATTTTTTTGTTTTATAATTTTATTTATTATTTTTAGGAGTTTATAAAATTTAGAAATCAATATTTTATTGATTATTTAATTTTAAATGATTAATAGATCTCATTTAATTGTAAAATCAGTATTTAATTCCATATTGCTTCAAAAATCATGAAAATTTTATTAACTTTTAAATATTTCGAGAGTTTTAAAATTATTTCGGCAATTTTCTGACTTTTATTCACCCACACATTTATTTGTTAAATTCTAAAATATGGGACTGATGTGCGTTCCAAAAATAATTTAAAAATCTTAAAAAATATATTATTAATTTTAAATTATCTCGAGAATTTTAAATCTATTTTAATGAATTTTCGGGTTATTTTTACTCGCAAATTATTCGTTAAAATATTAAAGTTTCGGTGCAAATTCAGATTTCCGGTGTACACAATCCGATAAATATCCTCAATTTAATTCTTGTCTTATTTCTCTCCCAGCCGACTTTGTCCTCTCCTCTCTTGCATCTCTTCTACCTCTCATGTCTCTCTTTCAATCAATCTCTCTCTCTCTCTCGTCTCTTTCTCTTTTTTTTTTCTTTTTTTTCTTTTCTTCTCTCTTCTTTCTCTACTTCTCGCCGGCACTTCTCCCCTGTTCCGCTACCGCATGTTCCTTCGGCCATTGCCGCCGCTGTCTTATCTTTTTCCGGTATTAGTTGCGTCCTATCTCTTTCTTTCCGATTTGTGTGTATATGCGCGTGTATATACACCCATATGTATGTACAGTTGGGTTGTTATGTTGCGATGTGGCGATGTTGTGTTTTCCGGTTACTGCTGGTTCCTTTCCGGCGAGGTGACCGGCACGTGGGCCGCGTGCCTTGCGCGTGTCTCTGTGTGTGTTCGTCTGTGTTCTTGACTCTGATTATTTTTCCGGTTTATTTCCCCTTGGCCCTGTGTTTGTTTCCGATTGTGTTATATTGATTAATGGTTTTGTGATTTTGCTAAACATAATTGATTGATTTTCTTGTGAAATAAAAATAATTATTTGAAAGGGAAATTATTAATAACCAATCGGTCAAATTCACGTTGGATGTCCGATAAACGGAAACCCGTGAAATTCACCGCCGTCGGCGATGAGCCTCGGTGAGCCGACGGTGGACAATGATGATTAATTCTGAGTCCTAAATTATAAATAAATAAAATTAGTTTGTGAAATAAATTTTGAAATGAAAATGAATAATAATAAATAATTATTAATAATGAAATTTGTGCCGGTGGATGGGATTTTCGCGGAATATGGATTGTTTGTTGTTTTGATT
Organism: Apium graveolens; assembly: GCF_009905375.1. Lineage (NCBI taxonomy): Eukaryota > Viridiplantae > Streptophyta > Magnoliopsida > Apiales > Apiaceae > Apium > Apium graveolens. The sequence goes on from NW_027421381.1 coordinate 122,820, forward strand.
GACGTCGATTTGATTTCGACGGGTTAGTCTGATAAATAAAGGAAACGCTCCCCGACTTTAGGGAAATTAATTCCGAAAATACGGGAACGTAACCTATAATTATCGGAGACGTCGAAAAAGGATATGTAATTGAATTTTATGAAACATAATTGCGTGTTGAGACATGATATTTTATAAACGATCAATTACCCTACTATTTTCAATACAACGAGTATACATATTTTTTGAAAATGAATACTGAACAGAGTTTCGAAAATGTGAACCATAATTGCTATATGTATTTCAATAATACATATAAATACGAGTCGGGACTGCATATCGAATGGATAGATTTGATAATAAGGATGTGTTAAGCCTGAACCATTATCTGAATTAGGGTATTTCAACCCTGTAGGTCCTAGTCGGAAGACCCGAGGATTGACATCAGACTAAGAATGATCTAGTGGTTAGTCATCGAGCTCAGCGAGGTTCCAATCGAAGGACATGAGTGTTGAGATCGTAGCCAGAATAGGATAGTGGTTTGACGATAAAGACAAACGTTCAAGGCAATCCAAACGTCAACCGATAATAGTGGTTAAAGCTTGTCGAGACAAGTATTCCTAATTTTCACGTAAAATACTGCAAATATCTCTTCATTCATATTCTAAGTTCAGAATAGTTAACTGTTCTATATTTCGCTACAATTACTCTTAAATATGCAAGTTCCTTTCATTATTGTTCCTATATTATCAATTGTTCTCTTGAGCAAATACCCATTCTTTCGGGTTATTTGCGAACCCTGAATTGGGATGTTTTGAAATCAAAATGATTTGACATCAAAATACTCTACGGGCTGGATGGCTACTGTGAGGGCTAGTGATGAGCTGGATCCTATGGGTCGGGGATGGACTGGACCCTTGGGCGATGGAGCCTGGGTACCCGAATGAATCTATACGGTTGGGTATAGATCTACACTATATCCTGACTGATCAGCAGGGTATGAGTGTGAACTAGTATCGAGTCTAATTTATTGTTGATCGCCATTAACGACATTCTCTCTTGAAAAGTTTTGTGATTCCAAAACCGGACAAAACCCTGATTCTTGAAAAGAATCTGGGAGTCGCTTGTCACTTTTGGATTTATAATTAAAAGCTGGTAACATCTAATATTCATTCGCTCAACGGCCCCAAGTAGATAGAATTGTTTAAAATTGTTTAAAGATTTCGTCCGGAAACTTTCCTTTGATATTAATGCTTGAAACTCAATTATATACTTGCTGGGCATTTTTGGCTCACTCTTACTTTGTAAATTCTTATTTCTTTCAGAAACAATATGAGTTAGAGAGATCTCCGCTGCGAGTGGACGAAGATGTTAGAAAAATAAGTCAAAGGCATTAGCATAAAGGTATTTAAACTTGTATTGTAGATATTGTGAATTTTGGAAGGTTAGATTCTTGTTTCATACCATAACCTGTAAACGATCCGGATTCAAGGGGGTTATCTACATATTATTTTATTTTATGTAAAGATTGTTTGGTGACACCAAATCTTGACCCCGGATTTGGATTGTTACATTTGAGCCCACTATACTCAAGCATCTCCCACACGATACCTAAGACGACTACATCTCTTAAGCGTACATAAAAAAAACATGACTATGTATATATAGCCATCACAAACTTAGCCAACAAGACAAACCTAATCTGATAATAATAATAATTATCAACCAATAAAATTATTATCCAATCTGATTATGACTATTATTGTCTACCATACAATTATTATCAATTCCTATTATGATAATAATTGTTTATCACCAAACTCATATTACTTATTGGGTTTGACCCCAACAATCCTCCCCTTCAACCCAGTACTCCATATCAGATTGAACGGTAACCATCAAAACATCAACATTCGTTCGCTGATGCCTCCCGTCGAACAAGAATCTCTTTATCTCGTTCTTCCAACTTTTGAGAGTCACTAAAACCCATATAGTGACCTTCAATAACTTCAACTACCGTTATTCATCATAACTGTATATCAACCTACAAAATCACGTACATCAACCACGAGTGCCTCCTTTCAGCATTGAGTCACCCGATCCTTACTTTCACAATCATTCGGCCTATTTGAAGAACATCACGAGCATTACCCAAATTCTTCACCTGGTTGATGAACCATCAAACCATTGAAACTATTGCAATGATCCCGTTCATCTTCCACCTCGAGTACGAACAAACTGATCCACAGTGCAAGTCAACCGGCATACCACACGTAACTTTGTCAGCAAATCCATCAATTTACTCCACCATACCAATTGAAACTCGAAAGTTCCTCCAACCCAATTCATCACGAACTTCGAACCTGACTCTGATACCACTTGTTAGGAGGAAACACACACACATATTCAAGATTCAATTCTACCAATACGGAGTACACACAACAATATATTTAACGTTTAAAATCTATGTCCCAACTTGTATTATTAATCAAAATAATTATAAATAATACATCAATACATAACACCTCAATGGTGTCCCAAACTGATACTTGAGTCAACTAATGCTCAAGCATCTCCCACACGATACGTAAGACGACTACATCTTTTAAACATACATCAAAATAATAATTATATATATCCATCACAAATTTAGCCAACAAGACAAAAATAATCTGATTATAATAATAATTGTCAACCCATATATTTTATCCAATCTGATCATGACAATTATTGTCTACCATACAATTATTATCAATTCTAATAACTATCTATCACCAAACTGATATTACTTATTGGGTTTAACCCAACACAGTGTTCCTCTTGCCCAAGATCACAGGTTCGACTCTTTGATGTGCGTGTGTGATTAATTATAAAAAAAATGTATCTTATCATTTGGGCTCGTAGAAATATTTAAATTTAAATTTCTCTATTTCTTCGTTAACCAAAAATATTTTGGTTTATGTTAGTTAATTTAACGCATGAGTTTTTAATAAATTAACATAGAAGTAAAAGAAAAGGTCCTGGTAATAAAAATACCTCCGACACTCTCTAGTAAATTAGATAGAAGAATAATTTAAGAGTATATCCAATCATCTCCTAACTTAAAATAGATAAAAGATATCATTTATGTATTGCAGAGAATATGCAATAAAATTCTACACTCTCATTTCTGTTGTCTAAATAATACAGTATATATGCAAGTTGACATGCACGAGGAACACAGTTTGTAAAAGAATATAAATTATATAATACAATGAAGGCACAAGAGACTTCTTTGTTGGAATAAAGGAACCTCCGGTTGCTTTAGCTATCACTGGAGAATATCTTTAGTAAGACTAATATATATATATCATCAGCTTCCTGCAATTACATTAACAAAATTATTAAGAAGATTGCTATATGTATACAGTAAGAATAACTCAAATTAAAAGTTAATATTCACTTTCCAGGATCAACTCAATATTATTTCCATATCTAGTGCACTATGCATGGTTGTACAGTGCTAAATGGTACACCAGAACTGATAAAACAAATCTCAGTAATTCTTCTAAATTATCAGAACCTTAAACAATCTGGCCAGATTAGCATTGTAAATACTTTTCTTGTCTCCATTGTTTTTGCTTGACAGAAAAGATTCCCATGCGCTTAAAAATGTAGTTTGCCGATTTGAATAAACAATCCAAATCTCAAAATATATTCCTACATTTATATGGTTTATAAATACACAAGATAGCACTGCATTTTGTCATTCATCGCTTTATTGCCTTACTATTAATACTATTCTTTTTCTATATAAAAGATGGAGCCAAAGAGTGAAACTAAAGTAAAATTTCTCAAAGTGAACGCAGAAGCAGCAAGATTTCGTGATCTCTTGGGAATTTATTTTTCCACCAAAATTAAAGGTAGCAAAGAATATATAGAACTACACCCCGATGTCAATGAGAAGATCCTAGAGCGTACATCGATCCTTTTTGCTTCGGTGCTGGTGCAGAAGTTATTAAAACTCCATGCAAAACTCTTAGCCCTTGGATACAAATTTGAAGAGTTGGTCAACATTCTGTTCAATGAAAACATATTTACCCAGATATTGATAAATAAATTACAAGGTTAGTCCTGTCTCTACATATGTCTCTCTTGTTTGTGCCATGTATCAGATTATCTATGTGTGTGTTTGTGTGTGTGTGTCTGCTGTTCCTTCTTTTTTCTTTTCTTTTTCTTTTTTTAATTTCAAATATTTCTCTAACAGATGCCTGAATCCTTTTAATATATGTTTAGGAAAATTGCCAATGCTTGATAAAGAATCAGAAACCTATGTGTCTGCTATTGGATGTCTTGATAAACGAGTTGATTTAGACATCAAACCTGTTGATATCAGATATTTTCCGGTGCTGTCAGCAATGGCCTCTAAGGTAGTTTACGAGAACAAAAAATTTGTCGAGGCAGCTATAAAAGGTCAATGGAAGGTAGATATACCTATAATAAACTTGATTCTAATTATTTCACTTGTCCGTGATAAGTATAAAATTAAAAGGAATAAATAATTACATTGTAATTAAACTTTTCTGGTTTATGTAGATGGAGCTAATAGGCTCGTATGATTTTTATAATGGTAAGATCCAACTATATGAAATTACTTTATCAGCTGAATAAGAAGGTATAATAGAATAAATCTTTGTTTTTTGATATTTGCAGAAGATCATAAGAAAAACACTACCCAAGCCATGGTATTTCATGACAAGCATGCCAACCAGGACATGATAATAGTGGCTTTTAGAGGCACTGAACCCTTTGATGCAGATGCATGGTGTACAGACTTTGATATCTCCTGTATTAGTTTCCCAGATATGGGAAAAGTCCACAGTGGATTCATGAAAGCTATGGGCTTGCAGAAGAACGAAACCTGGCCAAAACATAATCGACAATGATGACAATCCACAGTGTCACGAGTCCATAAAAGAAAAGTTATCAAGTTTATGCTTTGGTAAGGACAAGTACTTTCCAGAAAATAGTAATGACAAGGAAGACCAAAAATTGTATGCATACTATACCATAAGGAAAGTGCTAAGAACTGTGCTAACCAAGAATAGCAAAACCAAATTTATAGTAACAGGTCACAGTCTTGGTGGTGCATTGGCAATTCTTTTTCCAGCTAGCAGTGTTGGCATTACACAATGAAAATTCTATATTGGAGAAGTTAAAAGCTGTATACACTTTTGGACAACCCCGGGTTGGTAATGCAAGTTTTGGGCGGTACATGAAGAAGAAATTTAAGGAGTTCAATATCACGTACAACCGATATGTTTATAATAATGATGTAGTGCCCAGGGTGCCTTTTGATAACTCTGTTTTGATGTTCAGGCACTTTGGTAATTGCTTCCTTTACGACAGCCATTATGTTTACAAGGTGAGAACCAAAATTTTTAACATGCATGCTTATGGGCTTAAGGTACATGTCTGTCATATTACTCTGTCTGTCATATTACTCTGTCTGTCATCTGATTGCTATTACTTATCCTGATTTATTAGCAATCTTCATTTTGGGCTCTCTTAGTTCCTCCTCCTTTTTTCGTGTATTTATAATTAATTTCAAGTTAAATTTTCTTCCAAAATTCATGTTCATAGCTAAACTACCTCGAACTAATAACTATTTTAATTAATACACATGCAGGAAACTACAGGAGAATTGTAGGAGAATTGTATGAGCATTACTTTACGATATCGCCATTGGCACTCATGAAAAGGTCAATGGATGCTATTGGGAAGGTGTGGAGAAGTTTGATAAGCCAGAACAGAGAAAGTTTGCCTCTGCTGTATCTTAGGTACTGGGGAATCTGGCTCTGGTGGGCTGTTGATCATAATCCTCAAGATTACATTAATGCAGTAAGATTGGGGCGCAAGCAGCTCGATAAGGCGGACTAATACAGACAACTACAACAATTCTATGTCATAATCACCACGTACATAAATGAATGGACTAAAATGGAGGATTGGAGAATGGATAACTTTGTAGTTTCAGATAAACAGTATGAGTCAATATTATATGCAGTATGAGTCAATGGAGGATTGGAGAATGGATAACTTCTTCTCTTCCAGTTCCGAACAAAAAATAAATTCATCTGCTTTTGATACACAAAGATTGAAGTCTTAATTATTCAATCAAACACTTGACAAACACCTCATCTCTCTAGGTAAAAAATTTCAATTAAAACCACAAAATAACTGTAATATAATCTTTCATATATTTGGTCATAACTGATTACCATAAAATTTACGTCATTGATGCGATTGTATAGGAATACATGTCAATCTCATGAACAAATTAAAGAATGTAAGAATATTACAATGAATCAAGAGACCCTTTTTATACCAGAATGAATGAATGAATAAATAAATAAATAAATAATGATAAGCCTTTAGTTAATTTCTGAGGTCACCATGCTTAAATACGAAGCTTAGGCACCAAGAGCAAGTGCTCGATTCGGGGAATTGTTAGCCCAAACTGCTCAGTCATATCCATGTCTTCAGCTGATTTCCCATGCGGCAACTCCCAGTCAAAACAATGTAACAACTGAGCCAACACTAGCTGAACACTCAGCAACCCTAGTTGCATACCAGGACACCCTCTTCTACCACTACCAAATGGTAAGAGCTCAAAATCACGTCCTCGGAGGTCTATTTTACTCTCAGAAAACCTCTCTGGAATAAATTCTAGAGCATTGTTACCCCACACCTTAGAATCTCGTCCTATAGCCCAAGCATTTACGATTATTCGTGACTTCTGAGGGATATGATATCCATTAACTACAATATCCTCCTTAGCTTCGTGGGGACCAAGTAACGGTACTATAGGGTGTAGTCTCATACCTTCTTTTATAACCATGTACAAATATTCTAGTTTGGGCAAATCCGTCTCCTCCACCAATCTATCAAGTCCAACAACGCAAGTAAGCTCCTCTTGACACTTTTTCATTGCCCTTGGATGTCTCATTAGCTCTGTCAGTATCCATTCGATTGATGTAAATGAGGTGTCAATTGCTGCTGTAATGATATCGATCATGATAGACTTGATACTGGATCTGTCAATCAGTTTGGCTAGCTCTTGATGGTTGACAGAAGAGTCATTTTTAGACAAAGATATCATTTCATCGACAATGTCACGATTATTCGTACGAGTGCCAGTATTCAAATTTTGCTCATGCTCCTCAATAATTAGCTCCAACATTGCATCAAGTTTTTTGCCTGTTTCCTTGTATTTTCGTGTCAATCCCTGAAGGTCAAGTGGCTTTAGGGAGGGCACAAAGTCAGCAAGATTAAACTGTCCAGCCAAAGTAAAGGCTTCCGTCATGATACCCTTGAGATCAAATCGATCATCTTTGCTTCGTCCTAAAAGGAACCTAAAAGTCATGTTTTCAATTAAACCCCCTACCTTATCACTAACATTCACCACCTCACCAGCGACCGCAACTTTCTTGATCTCCTCCACGACTAAGCCAACCTCATCCCTTCTCATCCCTCGGAAAGAATTAACTTTTGCGGGAGCTAAAAGCTCTTGCACAACAAATTTTCTCACATGCCTCCAGTATGTACCATTGGTGAAGCTAATGCCATTGTTACCATATGACATATGTGCAACAGCCTCCATTTGTGGTCGTGCTGCAAAAGCACTGTCATGAGTTTTTAGGAAAAGTTGAGCAGCCTCAGGAGACGAGACAACTATAGACGGCACGGAACCCATGCGTAAAGACATTATAGGACCATACTTCTTGGACAACTCATGGAAGGTACGGTGGGGAAGGCTACCCAAATTTAAAAGGCTACCAACAATCGGTAATCCTCTCGGGCCTGGTGGCAGTAGCTTACGCTGCTTGGCGTCGAGTATCCACCAGAATGCAGCTCCAAGGAAGAGGAACAGAAATGAAAAGGCCAAGGAAAGGATCATCGTTGGTTGAAGAAATATAATGGTTTTTAAAGATTGGAGCTCTTGATTAGTAATTCAAGTGTAGTAGTAGTTGCTTGTTGTGTGCTGTTTAGTAATTATGTTAGGAGTTGGTTTTTATAGCTAGAGAAAATGAGCAGCCAAAAATGAATCACCCTAAACGACAAGCAGCTGCATTTCAGTTGATTTTGTAGCACATGCCAAAAAACATTTAAAATAAATATAATTCATTGTCTAGGAAAGCTTCTGCGGGTTTCATTTTTTCTTTAATATGTCATCTTAATCTTCTTGTTTTTCCTGTTAATATATGTTTCCAACAGCGACCTCAACCACACCCACATGTTCAGCATATATATTTAATTATTTCAGTCCTTGTTATCTATTTTTTAAATGTTTAAAGACTGCAAAGAGTTCATGAACCTGCGTCTATGCTTCTCAGTTCTCGTACCCCTTCCAGATTAGTTAGACTTCAAGGAGGCTGTTGAATTACAATATTAGTATAATAAAATCAGTCTAACCATTTAAGTGTCCGTTTGATAACTTGAATTTCATTTAAAATTCTAGATTTCATCAAATAACATGTTTGGATAAGCTAAAAAATTTGAATTTGGATTTCATTTGAAATCAAAGGCAATCAAATTTAAGTGTATATATATGAATTTGAAATGACAATTCAAATCACGTCATTTGAAATCTTTCATTTAAAATGAAATGCTTGTTTCCAAACAAGGCGATACACAGACAAGCCATATATGCCTGGCCAGAAAAGGTGAAAAGTGATAGAAGAATTAATTGTGATTAAAGGCTTGTTGGAGTTTCTTAGTAATTTATGACGTACTTATGGCAATATTACCCGACCCGATGAATACCCGACCTATTTTTTGGATTTGAATCCGAATCGGAATCTTGATTTTAGACCCGAAAAAGTTTGGAACTGAATTTGAATCTTAGGTATACCGAACAGATACCCGTAATCCGTTCCAAACCCGATCCGAACCCGAAATCCGAAAAAAATCCGATAGCATATTCTTATCTTACATAATTTTATAACAATAATACATGATTTAAACGTATCAAATATTTAAATTTAAGGTTTATAATCGGGATGTTGGATAATTATGGATAATTAAATTTATTATATTTGACGTTAATACTGAATTATCTATCTATGTAGTGTACGACTTTTTTTTTTGTTAAATAAACGCACAAGCATGAGTGAGTGAGTCGAACTTTTAACCTACATTTAGTAAAACAAGACCTCGACTACTGTACCAACTTTTTATTGACAATATATAAAATACTATTTTTGTATTTTTAACATTCAAAAAACATATTTGTATAATAATATAAATTTATTTATTTTTTATTTTTTTTAAATATCAGAATTAAACTGGAAACCGACCCGAACCCCGAAAAAACACGATGGATTGTATTTGTATCTTTATTTTTAATATCCGGATCCCAACCCGATCCCGATCCGAAACGAACATAACGAATCGAATTTGGATCTTACGAAACCCGATTTGATCCGACCCGTCGCCATCCTTCATTATTATTATGACTTTAAAGGTCACGTTATATAAAAATTATTAATTATAAGTTATTTAGGTTTGGATAATTTTATTTATAAATTATTATTTATTGATGTATTTGGTAAATTTTAACTTATAAATTAAAAACGATTTTTTAATATAATAATTGAATACATGAAAATATAATCAATAAAAATACATAATATAGTGAAATACAAAAATAACTAAATATTAAAATACAAATTAACAAAAAAGTCTAAAAAATTATTGTAATTATAAAATTAAATTAATTGATAACTAAAAATCAAAATCTAAAAATTATTAAATTATATTTGTGATTAAAATATAAATATTTTGAAATTAGCTTAAGAACTTTACTAAATAAAATGTATTCCAATTACTCGGCACATTTGTTAAAAATGAATAGACCTTAAATTGATAACAAATTTAACACACATAATGTGAACTAAAAAGTAATCTTGGTCTTAAAATTGTTTTGCAAGAGTTTTTACACTGTGATGTGACATGTATTGTTAATCATACATATTAGGTATGCTTGTGATTTTAAAGAATAAATATGTAATCAATATTTTTTTTTACATTTGTTACTTTGTATCATATTATTATATAATATATTTTTAATAAACGTATATGAAATATTTTTTTAAATACACACAATACGAATCAGGGTTAATCAAACTGTAATCATATATATATATATTATTTGATTCAATCAATTTTATAATATTTATAGAAAAATAATTATATTACTCACGACAAATGTCATAGAATTATTTCACAATTTGGAAATTTGGAAATTCAATTACAAGAATTGAAATTCCACAATTCAAATTCTAGTATGTTACCCGCAAGGATCGGCTCACTTGATTAAAAAAGGGATAATTATCCTCTATTTGCCTTGTCCTCATTCTTCCTGATTTCTTGTGTAGACGTAGTATTATTAACCTGTCATGTTCTAGTGTTGTTATCGTGTTGAGTTATCACGTAACTGTTCATACGGCTACGCAGTCTCACCAAAAATCTCCCCCTATTTGATTGTTAATCCTAACAAACAAATTAAATAGAGAGGATAACTCAACTAACAACTAGAAAAAGTAATGTACCGGGACTTGTAAATAATGCTACTTATTTTCTGGATCAAATACTGCATTTCCAGATTTCTTGAGTAACTGAAATGAAAGATGCTTGTTCCTTTAGCACTGAACTGATCTTCACGTAGTTTCATCTTCATTTCCTTGGTTCTTCAAATCTCTGCCAGATAATACTTCTCAATTTTGAAGTAATCATCAACAACTTCTTTTGTACAACCACATTTCCTGTTGAGAAGCGTATATCTCTCTTGCTTCTCCCCCTATGAGAATCAACTGCTTAAAGGAGATCACCTTCGTTTACTACCTCTCCCGTACAATAGGATCCGCGGTTAAAACTAATGGTACTCCCCTTTTAGAAAACAGCTTATCCTCTTATGAAGAATAGTGATGAACCAAACCACTTCTTCGATTACTAGGAAATCACCTTGTGTTTTACCACCTCTCCCGTACAATAGGATCCATAGTTACAAACAACAATGGCATGATGTAGTGTACATGTGCTTTGCCTTTTTCCTCCTCCCTACTATTTCTCCCCCTTAGTTGAGGAATCCTCCAAACTATTACATAAGCTTTAATCTCCTCCTTAGAGAAGGAATGTATGCTGTTGTCTGAAGGAGTTCTCATATGTTACTTGGTTGGAAAAGAAATAACAAGCCCGAGTCTGATCAACCATGTCCCTTGAAATTCTGCAAAATGGCTTCACTATTGATCATCATGTTAACCAATAGTCCCAACTCCTTATACCTTCCAACTTTGAGATCACCAATTATTACCAATTGTTATGTCCCAATTGGTTAGATCTCGAAGTATTCAAATCCAATCTGTAAATTTTAGGTTCCCAAGAGTTAAGTTCCAATCATAAACATATTCGAGACCCGAAGTATCAAGAACCATGTTTAGGGATAGGGAATGTGATATGGTATTTCTCTTTCTTCCTCACTGTGAGTGTGTGATTCTGTTTCGTGTACCTCACAAGTATTTCACTATTCTCTCCGCTCGTGTTTACACTCATTCTCACAAGTGTATCACTCCTCTTATAGCTCCAAAATCCAGTTGTAGCTGCAAGGAAAATCACCTTAGCCATCCTTAAGGAGGTCACAGGTGGTGCAATGGGAGTTCGCAAATCCCCATCCTTGTTAGACTTGTCAGATGAATCTGAGTCATAATCTACAAGTTGCTAGTTTCCCTTTTAGGGTTCCAGATTTGAACTCTAGGAAGGTAAACAATGATCCAAAGAATTTAGCATAAAGATAAAAGTTCCCTTCTAATGTCTGTGAAGACATTTCCTTGTGACTCATCAGGTAATATCTGAATCATTGTCAACAAGTTGCCGATCTGCACCTATGTCAGATCCACTATCCGCAGATACATCCAGGCTTATTAGTCCTGAGGAGGTAGACACTGACCATTGACATATTGCTATTGGATCAGTATCCTCTCCTAACACCTGTAAAGGCAATTGGTCCATTAAAGAACCTTGAACAATCAAATCTAACCGTAAAATGGTCGAAACTCTTGTTTCCGTCAACTCATCCTTTGTGTGTGTAACCTTTTTTTGTGCATCAATAATTTTTTATGTTTAAGGTGGTGACACTACATTGGGTACCTTGGCCGACAGGAGAATTTCAATAGACGCACCCTGTTGAGAGGATGAATCTAGTAACTGTTTTGTGCCTTTTCAGCCAGTACATCTTTTTGAGAAGATGTATGGGAGCTAGCAGTTGTCTCAATTTTGATATATCTCAAATTCGTAGGAGATAGAGCTCCTGGGTTGACTTCAGAACCTTCCTTAAGTAGTGCACTAAGGCACTTTCTCCCTCACGCTCATTTATACTTCATTTTAGTGGTAAGAGAGTGTTGGTTGGTTCTGTTTCTGTGTTTTTCTTTACAGTCTGGGATAGAAGTTGTGGGTTTTCAATCTCATGACTATCAAATGAAAGAATGCCATTGGAGGCTGAACCTATATCACTGAACATATGGCAATATAGAGATAAAATGCACTTATGATTTATAATGAATGAAAATCATGCATTTAATCTTTTGAGAGAAATGATGTACAATAGTGATTTCACAAAGATTTTAATGAAATAAGCAATCACCATTGTAGAAAGAAGTTTAATTTTCTCCTAAAACTGTTTGAGTGCACAAGTCTGTTTTTATGCCTAAAAGATAAATGATTTGAAAAGACACAGACTGGCCTAGCAGTATTAAGAAGAAAAAGAAAGATTTTGTCTTTCAATATGAATGAGTTTTTGTAAAAGCATTGATCACTAGGGTAAAGTCTAAGCAATTCTCATTAATATCAAAAGCTCCATAATCTATCTTTATAAAATTATTACCAACAATATTGTTTATTGATAAATAATCTTAATAAGACTGATTATGCTACTAATTTCAAATTGTAGTGAATCTGTCAGATATAACAACTCATATAAATCCACTAGAACTTAAAATCTTACAATTATCTGTAATAAAATATTAACAATATATCATTGTCTGATACTTGTCAAGTACTTTGAATACCAATAATTATGTTGCATCCTGTTTTAAATATTACAATAAGATATCAATGAATTAAATACCAATTATCTATCAAAAAGATATCAACATTCAATTTCATATATCATATAATTGTTAACTCCTAACAACTGTAGTATCTCAAACAATAGCAGCTCATCATGGGTGATGTATCTTCTAGAGTTTAAAGAAGCAGAGCAACTCAAGAAGAATGTCTATATAGCAGCTTTTTATCTAAGGAAGAACCAAAAAAGGTAGAAGAAGCTTTGTTAGATCCTGATTGGATTTTCGCTATGCAGGGGGAGTTAAACCAATTTGAAAGGAATAAAGTATGGAAGCTGGTACCCAAGCCTAAAGGAAAGATTCCAATTGACACCAAATGGGTATTCAGAAACAAGTTGGTTGAAAATGGCATAGTGGTCAGGAACAAAGCTAGATTGGTTGTTAAGGGCTATTGTCAACAAGAAGGAATAGATTTTGATGAAACTTTTGCTCTTGTTGCAAGACTTGAAGCCATCATAATTTTCTTAAGCCTATGCAGTCCATTCCAATTTCAAGGTCTATCAAATGGATGTCAAGAGTGATTTTCTAAATGGAGATTTGGAGGAGGAAGTCTATGTCAGCTAGTCTCCTGGTTTTGAAGATCCAAATTTTCCAGAATATGTCTAATATCTTTTGAAAGCAATTTATGGACTAAAGCACGCACCTAGAGCCTGGTATGACACTTTGTCAAAGTTTCTTTTAAAGAATCACTTCACTAGAGGTACTGTAGACAAAACTTTATTCTTTAGAAATGTTAATGGCTCTAGTATACTTTTCCAAATTTATGTAGATGACATTATTTTTGGCTCTACAGATGAAAAACTTTATAAAAAGTTTTCCAAATTGATGCAAAGTGAGTATGAAATGAGCATGATGGGAGAATTAATTTACTTTCTTGGTTTACAAGTTAAGCAAGTTAGTGATGGAATATTCATTAGTCAAACTAAATACATTCATGATCTTTTAAAGAAGTTTGATCTAATGGATTGCACATCTGCAAAAACTCCCATGACCACTACAACTAAGCTTGAATTAAACACTACTGAAAAGCCTGTGGATATTTCAAGTTATAGGGGCATGGTTGGCTCACTTCTGTACTTAACAGCAAGTAGGCCAGATATAATATTTGCTACCTGTCTTTGTGCTAGATTTCAGGCTGATCCTAGAAAATCTCACTTAATGGCTATTAAGAGAATTTTCAGATATCTCAAAGGAACACCAAAACTTGGCATTTGGTATCCTAAAGATTCTAGTTTTGATCTGACTGGTTACTCAGATGCAGATTATGCAGGTTGTAAAATAGACAGGAAAAGTACAACTGGAACCTGTCAATTTCTAGGAAATAAGCTTGTGTCCTGGTTAAGTAAAAAGCAAACTTCAGTCTCTACTTCTACGGCTGAAGCTGAATATATTGCTGCTGGCAGTTGCTGTGCACAAATTTTGTGGATGAAAAACCAATTATTGGACTATGGTCTACAAGTGGATAGGATTCCTATTTTCTATGATAACACAAGTGCAATTGCCATCACTGAAAATTCAGTACAACATTCAAGAACAAAACACCTTAGCAGATTTAACTTAGTGAATTTTGTAGCACCCGACCGATGATCAATTATAGTCCTGACGGATGATTCAATATAGTCCCGACGGATGACTAATTGATATCCACTGGGTGAGTAGCTTATGTAACAATAAGTACTGTAGCATATTTCTGCAAACAATTTTGTATAGATTCTGTAGTAGCTTATGAATCATGTAGACTACTAGTAGATGTGTAGAATAGGTTGATTAAATGTAAATATAAGACGTCTTGTAATTCTGCACAAATGAAATAGAGTCAAGTGATAAATGGCTACCCGACAAATGATCAACAAAGCTACCCGACGGATGATCAACAAGGCTACCCGACGGATAACAAGCATGTACTCGACGGATGATCAATTCAAATATGTATTGACAGTGACAACACAGTCACATGCGTTGGGTGTTTGCAAAAGGAATGTGGCAGCCTGTTTAGCAGGGTTTTGAGAACAAAGAACCATTACCATTTCCATGTTATTTTGAAGATATTCAAAGATGCTGGTATAGAGTAGTGAAGCAGCATGGAGTTAGACTTGATAGGTTTTGTTTTATTATCCTGTCTTATTACCATGTAAACTTGGTGATATATAAACCAAGTGTATCTAGTAGAACAAACAACCAAGCAAACATATTTTTAGCAGAGAAACATTTGTAAGCTGTATTCTGTAGAATTTCTCTGTAGTTTATTTGTTCACTTGTACAAGCAATTGTGAGCTATTCAAGCTTCACAGGGTTCTCTTAATATATATATATCTCTGGTGGATACATTCAAATCCACCATAAAGTTTTAAAGACTTGTGTTTTTATTACTTGTGTTTTGATTTATATAATTCTTTCATTCCGCACTTTGAAAATCAAACTCATATATATTATTAAGTTAGAACAGTTTTATAAATCTCAAAAAAAAGCCAGAATTACATTCAACCCCCCCTTCTGTAATTCTTGTTGTATTGTTAGGGAATAACATCACATTGTAATAGGATACAGGAGATGAGCATAAATAAAGGTCTTATATGCTGGAAAACATATATATCACTAAAGCAATTAATCATGTTCAATAAATATTCAAACAATTATTTAAGATCATCACTAAGATCTTATCATGCATTGAATTTTGAAAACAAAATATTGCAGTAGTTCAAGAAATTGAAACCTAATATACGTGGGTTGGACCATCTTCAGAGATTGTTATGAAAGCAAGATAATCATGATTCTCGTCATATTATCCACCCCAACTCTTTCCCGTCCACTATAAGTTTTGACTAGCTGCTTCCCTAAGAAAACATTTCACCTTTGTCTCAGCTCTTCAACTGAATCCCTACTCATCCTTGTTTGTCAAGCTTCTTGTTCTGCTGTAGCAAAACCCCTGATAGTTACTTGACACATATGTCTTGTCAAACCTGTAGCTATAAAATCTTGTTTATGTCCCAACCTCAGTCTATAATCACCCCTTGAACTGAATCCGTAAGAATCTCTGCTTCAATCAGTAACTCTTACATTTTGTCCTGAGGTTCCAACTTTATTCCATGTAACTGAGATGTTTATTTGTCCCTACTATTCTCTCTGACCTCCAGAATTCCTGCTTGTATGATCTCATTGATTCCCTGATAAATGTAGCATTGGTACAAACCACTGTGTGATGGTATAATCTAGAATTATAGAGTTGTCTTAAAAACTCCGAGAAAAATTGTACCCGTAGAAATTTCATTCAATTCCTGCATCTGAAAACCCAATGGTTTCCTACGAAATAAGCCTTTGAGGAAGATCCACAATTCTCGTCTGTAGGTCTTGAAATCAGTTACATTGGAGTAACAAAACCATTATCTTCAATTTTCGTATTTCGGGAATTTTCCGTCTGAATAGCACACGGTCTTTGTTTTCTTCAAAAGCTTAAAATCCATTTTAAAAGCCCGGAGGAATCTTGAGTCTACCAATCCTTTGAGTACCCTTAATTTAATATTTAAGAAAAATTAAATTTCCAGTATTTTTACTTTTCTTAGAAAATAAATTGATTAAAAATAAATATTTACGTAAAGTTTAATTTTCAAGAATTTCGAATTTTCTTAAAAATTAAATAAAATGTAACTTATTATTTAAGAAAAAATTAAATTTAAGAATTTTAAATTTTATGGAAAATTAAATAAATCAGAAATAATTAATTTTAGGGATTACAAAAATTCTTGGTTTAACAAACTCCCTGTGACGATCAAGCAATATTGTGCGCCGTCTTTGGTTGTTGTGACCAGATAAAAGACATTCTGTATGGCGACCTTGGTGTCAACAGTATCCTTCCTTAGTTAGCTGCCAAAACCAGTTAGCCTGTGGCGACTCCTATTACTTGGGCGCCGTTTTTTTATTATTATTCTATGGTGACTACATGTACAGCATACCTTCGGAGCTGCCTAGTTTCCTTTAATTTCCTCGAGCATGACACACATATAAGAGCTGTCCAATTCTTTTTCTTTTCGCACGTGACCATTCCTGTTAATCTTTGGCAACCTTTGTGTGCATGTACTGCCGAAGTACATCAAGAAATAGCAGCAACAAATAAACCGAAATTGGCACCTAATTAGCCTTGAATTGTCGAGATAAAATGGCACCTAAAAATTCTGAACTTTGCACCTTAAATCCTGAAATACTAATTTAAAATAATAATTTTTATTTACTAAAATTTAAGTAATAAATTAATTTAATCAAATTTATAAAATAAATTCATTTAAATTAATTTCATATAAACTTATTTAAATTAAATTTATAAAATAAATTTGTTTAATAAAATTTACAAAATAAATTTGTGTAAATGAAAATTAATAAAATAAATTAATTTAAGGATCCTGATTTGTGTATCAATCAGTCAGCTCTGATACAATTGTTAGGTCCCGAATTATCGTAGAAGGGGGGTTAAATACGATAATGACTAAATTAAAAATTCTTTCGAATCTTTAGCGGATATAAGATTTAGTATTCAGTTAGTGGTTTCGTGTTGTTGAGAGGAATAATGTTTGGTACAATAAAACGAGGAACACAAGATATTCGGGGAAGTATATATTCGTATATAAATCCTCGATGAGTGTTGCTACACTCCGGTAAATAAATTAAACGGCTACAATCAAAGAACAACAAAGTTCCTAGCTACCACAAAGATTTACAAATCAAATCCTATACAATGATCTAGCTTTTGTTTGTCTAAGGATTTAATTACCGGGTAACGATTATGATGCCCTTATGAATATATAAGAGTTAAATCGGGCACTATAACGTTACTCCGGTGAGATGTTAAACGGATATCAATGTGCTAAGCTTCTCTGTATTCTCTTTGTTTTTTGTTTTCATCACCTCTCGTGAGAGAGAAGATGAACAGAACTCCTTAACAATAATAATTTTGATTGTTATATATTATGCCTCTCTGTGTAGACTTTCAATTCATTTGGACAGGTGGCAGCTTTGTGTCCACAAATATCCTTAAATTGCTGTTGTATAATTCATTGGAAAATCAACCAAGTGTTCTATGGCGACTGGAGTATTCTTTGGCTTTCTTTCTATGGCGACCAACATCTGTGTGGCTCTATGGCGACCAATTGAGCTCTATGACAACCACTGGAGCCCTATGGCGACCACTGGAGCCCTATGGCGACCATACTTACACTTCTATGGTGACTAGAATGAATAGTCTTCTGCCTTAGAATATTTTGCTTCTATTTTTCCATTCTTCACTGTATCAACATGTTAGTCCCTAACAATACAACAAGAATTACAGAAGGGGGGGTTGAATGAGATTCTTGAACCTTTTTCTGAAATATAAAATGTTCTAACTTAAGATATATATTACAGTGTTTTGATTTGCAAAGTGCGGAATAACAAGTAAAATATGAATCAAAACACAAAGTAATAAAAACACAAGTCTTTAAAACTTTCTAGTGGATTAGAAATTATCCACCAGATATATATATAAATATATATTTATATATATATATATATATATATATATATATATCGAGAGAACTCTGTGAAGCTTGAATAGCTCACAGCTGCTTACAAATAAGAACAACTAAACTTACAGAGAAATGCTAAGGATACAGCTTACAAATGTTTCACTGAGAATTTACTTGCTTAGTCTTATATTGTTCTAATTGCTACTCTTGGTTCATATATCACCAAGATTATACAGTAATAAGACAAGATAATAAAACAAAACCTATCAAGTCTAATACTATGCTACTTCATTACTCTATTCCAACATCTTTGAATATCTTCATAATAGCATGGAAATGGAAATGCTTCTTTGTTCTCAAAAACCCAGTTGAATAGGCTTCCACACTCCTTTTGCATACACTCGACGCATGTGACTGTGTTGTCACTATCAACAGATATTTGAATTGATTATCCGTCGGGTACATGATCATCCGTCGGGTTGCCTTGTTGATCATCCGTTGAGTAGCCTTGTTGATCATCCGTTGAGTAGCTATCTGACACTTGACTTCATTTCATTTATGCAGAATTACAAGACATCATCTATGTAGAATTAATCAACCTATTCTGCATATCTAATTAAAGTCAACATGACTTATATGCTACTATAGAATCTAAACAAAGGTGTTTGCAGAAATGTGCTACATGACTTATTATTACATAAGCTACTCACTCGATTGATAATAAATCATCATCCGTCGGGATAAATTCCTTATCCGTCGAGTGCTACATTTTTCACTAAGTTAAATCTACTAAGGTGTTTTGTTAATAAAATCATCAAGTCAAAAACATATTCACAACAATCTCCCCCAATTTATGTCTACTAGAATTGTAGCCATAAATTAGGAGAAACTTGATGATAACAAAACACCCTAAAAATACAAATATAAATGGAAGTAGATAAAACTGTAAAGTGCTTCAATTAACACAAAATACACAGATTTGCTCACAGTCATATTCAAGGTGCTCCTCTAGCCTAAGCAGATTAATTTATTTCCTTGAAGATCTGGATCTCTTTCCAATCTTTCTGTTGTTTTCTTCTATCTGATTTTGGAGTTGTCTGTGGAATTCCAGTTCATCAGATTCTGAGAGATTTAGCCTTTCTTGCATTTCCAAAAGAGTCTCATTGCTAGAGATGCTCAATTGGTCTTCCAATCTGAAGAATCTTCTAACTCCTTTATCATCCATGAATTCCATCAGCCAGTAGGGCCTTAGATGCACTCTACTCCCTGTGTAAGAAATAGTTAGAGTCTTTGGGAGTGCATCTTTGGCTCTAATACTCCTCGGTTCTTCAATCTTCTTTAGAACAAGTCTTCTAGCTATCACATTAAATCTAAAGTACTTCTTGAAGGATGAATAAACCTTTATCAGCATATATTGGCTTTCTTGAAGGATCTTGTGAAGTGGCCATTGTATCTCTTTTCCTCCCTTGTACTTGAATACTAACCTTTCAGGTAGATTCCTTTAAGCATCAATCCCTCAAACTTCTTCCAGTTCATCTAGATAGAGGTTTAAATCTGAGAATTCCTTGATGTCACAGATGTATATTATGTCTCCCTTGTTGACTTTGGTTGGGGCTTTGGTTAGGGATTTGGATCTGAGAGTTGAGGACTTCACTTTCTTGACTGCTCTGGTCTTTGTCTTCTTTGGCTTCATGAATTTAGGTAGATTGAGTTCAGGTATTGGTAGACTATCCTAGTCTATTGGCTCATCCTTTGGAATGAGAGGTTCACTATGAAAGTTCTTGGATGGATCTATCTTGAATTCTGCATGTGCCACAGAGGGCATGGATGTTTGAGTTGTTAGTGATGTAGACTCTTTGGGAAAGTACCCTTCCATCTCCTCATCACTGAAGTCCAATTTTCTCTTGATTCTTTTCTTGTACCTTGACTTTTTTGTCTATGGAGGTGCATTTTGCATTTCTTGATCTTGAGATTCAACTGTTTCATATGGTTGTGCAGAAACTTGTTGTGAAGGTTTCACAGCTTGTAGCTTGGCCAAGATAGCAGCTTGCTCCTTCTTTTGTTTGACCTTTTTAGCATGTAGAGCAGCTTGCTTCTTTTCTTGCTTCAATCTTGCCTTTTCTTCTCTCTTTGCTTCAGCAAATTGAGGGTGTCCAACCATCACACAAATTTCCTTACCATTCCTGAAAACTTTAGCAATTCTTCTTTTCAATGTTGAATCAGCTGGATCCTTGTAGAATGCTATAGACCTGGCCAACAGCTTCTTTTCATCAGGCTTTGGTGTCTCATACACTGTGTCCAAGGGGTTCTTTACTGAAGATTTTGGATAGTTCACCATTGGCTTCAAAAGTAGCTTAGCCTTCGGAGATTTAATGCAGGATGGTTGTCCTTTTTCCAGATTCTTCATGCTCATTTCATTCACAGATATTTTCCTGACTTGAGAGTGATGAATGGATGATTTTTCTGGCTTCTTTACTAACCCAAATCTCTTTTGTATATCCTCATCAATTTTCTCCCAGTTGATTGGACTCAACTGTTTCTTCTCAACTACTCTCAATGTGGTTGTTGCTTCATTTATTAGATCAATACTGTTTGTTATTGGTGGCTTGGTGAGAGCAATTGTAGGCACAATTACTTTACTGACTTGAATGTTAAGTTGTTTCTCCCCCTCACTTGATCCTTTCTCCCCCTTTTTGTTATCATCAAGTTGTGTGGGTGAGAGTTGAGCTGCCACCAATTGTTGGAGTAATGCAGTCTGAGCTTCTTGATTTTGTAGTATCTTGGCCACTGACTTCTCTACAGCAGATAGTCTTGAGTCCATGGCTTCAACTTTCATGTTTAGATCAGCCTCCTTCCTAAGTTTGTGAGCAATTTCAGTCATGGTGGTTGCAGGGAGTCTAGCATCCATCCTTTCTATAACATCCTGCTTGACTTCAGAAATTTCTTGCTTGATGGAATCCACACTCTGACTGTGTTGGAGGGCTTGAATCTTATGCAGCTGGAGTGCTTCAAGATGTGCTTTGAGTAGTTGCTTTGTTCTAGCATTGGAAGATGCCTGAATGGCTGCTTGGGTGTCATGAATCAGCTTGAAAAGTGTTGATTGGAGATGTGAGTAGGAGCATTCTTTTGTGAGCATCCAGGCAGGAATATCTGCATCTCCCCCTATGTCCATGCTATCTTCCTCGTCATCATCACCATCATTCCCAAAAGAAGTCTCATCCAGTTCCAAATCACTGCCAATGTTGGAAGGCATAGCAGTGATTGCATCCTTTGCTCTTTGTAAAGATTGTGTTGTATGCACCAAATTCAGCAATCTTTCAACCTCCTCATTGCCCTGTACAGCTAGAGTTTGGTAAGTTGTCACAAGGTGAGTAAATGTCTCAGCATCCAGGGAAATGGAATCTATAACAGCTTGATATTCTTGCTGAAATAGCCTTTCCCTTTCTATATCATTGACACTCATTGACTCACTTGCAATGGTTTCCACCCTTGTCACTCCTGTACCAGCATTTCTCTCCACCTTGGCTCCCCACCCTCACACCCTCACCTTCACCATCTAAGGTGGGACTCCTCACACTCACTTTTGCCAATCCTGAAGAAATGGATTGCATTTGTTCACTCTTTTCCTCTCCTTTTTCCTGGGAGCAACCCATAATCTCACTTATTTCACTCCCTTCCCTCAATCCTAGGAGTGATTGCACTACCACTAAGTCTTCTGCACTTGTGATAATTGATGAAATTTGAAGATGTGCAGAGACACTCGACGGATAATCGATACCGTCGGGTTAGCAATTTGACTATCTGACTAATAACTGCTGTTAAGCTTATCCGTCGGGATACAATCACTACTCGACGGATGAACAATATCGATCGAGAGAGTAGAAATAAATGAGTTTGGAGTGGAGACTATTGTAGACTCTGTGCAGATTGATGAAAATTTTGGACCAGATGTCTCAACAGTCTCAGAAAGAAATAGCAAATGAGCCTACAAATCATCTAAAGGATGATGCTCACTTGCTTGGATTTTTGGCTTCTCCAAGAGAGTTAAAGATGGAGAATTTGGAAGTGATGTGTTTATCATGTCAATATCCAAGGAGTCTGTGGGAGAGTTTGGTGTTTCAGGGGCTTCAATTGTTAGAGATTTTGGTTGTGACTCCATATTTGTTGGAGCCACATCAAACTGACTTTGAGAAGGTGCAGTGGTTGTGTCTTTAGCACCAGTTTGCGCAGTGTGTGAGCCCTGTGTATCCCCAAGGGTCTTTGGTTTCTTCTTTCTAGTATAGGTTTGGGGTGAGCTTGTGTCCCTTACCCTTTTGGCCTGTGCTCTTGGTTGAGAGCTTTGTTCAATAGTCACATCCTTTTGGGAGGATGCAACTAGCAATGAGCTTATATCCTTATTAAGCACTGCAGTTTGTTGGGAAACTGCAGTGTGTCTAGGCTAGGAAACACTCACCTCTCCAACCTTATCCTTAAGGTTTCTTTGATGTTCACCCTGTCCCTCACCTTTTTTACCCACCTTCACACCTCCCTCTTTTGGTTTGGTGGATTTTACAACTGGCATCTTTTGAGAGACACCAGAGAGGGCTTTCTTTGTCTTGGTTTTTAAAATTTTGGGTTTGGTAGCTTGGGTAGGCAACTGTTGGGTCAATGAAATAGTTGTCATAGCTACACTAGAATACAAAGAAATGTGTGGGGCTGGAAGAGTAGAGACAGATGAACTTACCTCACTTACCTGAGGTACCTCCATAACAGGAAAATTGAAGAGTGGCACCTCTTTGTGATGGTTTGCCCTGTTCAAATCTGCAATGATTCTCCTTTCTTGAACCCAACAATCTAATTTGTTGGTTGGGTTCTCAAGCACAATATCCTCAGAGAGGTGGTTAGCAATCATCATTAAAAATCTAGCATCGTAAACATTTTTACCCCTCTTATTTAGCTCCCGTAACTTAAACCCCAACTCAATTATAAAAAGATCACTAAAGTTGAAAATTTTATCAGTTATAAGCATGTAAAGCATGTTAAGCATAGAGATATTAACTGAATGAAAATTACTGATTTTACCAGAAAATACCTTGGTAACTACATCACATAAATAACTCCATTCCTTTCTAAGACCCAACCTCCTAATTTCACTTAATTTAGAAGTAAAGAGTGCATAGCCCATGGAGTTAAGCATATTAATAATGTTAGTGTCTGTGTGTGGTGAAGTTACAGTATTATCAGGAATTTTGAAACATGCTTTAACAATGTCACTATTAACATAGAATTCCTTACCTTTAATAGTGAAAGTGATAGTCTTATCAGCTGAGTTATATGTTGCAGTCATCCACATCTCTTCAACAACTTCACAGTATATGGTGGGTGATTCCAGCATGGCATAGTTGAGTTTGCAGTTCTTCATAAAATCCATCATCTTGTGATAGTCGCCAGACTGTTGAATCCCCTTGTTCACAAGAGCAGTTAAGTTGTTCTTCTCATAGATGTATCCAATTTGAGACATTATCTTGACGACTGGTGCCATTGTTAGAGAGTAAAAACTTGCAGAGAGAGAGGGTAAGTGCTTTTGAGAAAGAGAGAAGTTAGAGCAGATGATTTGAGAATGATAAAAAGAAGAAATGAAAATGAATTATGCTTTTATACTATCTCAAAAAATAACTGTCAAAAATAATAAAGTAAAATAAAGTGACCAATAAGAATTGCCCAAAATAGCTGTTTAAAAAATAAATTGTAAAAATTCCATCAATTATTCGTCGTGTTATGCTTACAAACTGTAAGAATACTCGATGGATAATGTTCAGGAAATTAACGGCTAGGATTCAGACAATTCGACGGATAAGAATAAATAGTTATCCGTCGAGTTATAAAATATTCCAGAAAAATAATTTATTCACTAGTAACCGAGCAAATACGAGATACAAGTATGCAATATCTGAGTAAACATCAATCCCTCCCGCCCGGCCCGGAAATCGAGAACCCAGCCCCCTTCTGATCCATTCATTTCCGCAAGCAGGGGGGACGGGATGTAAATTTTGACTTAGCCAAAATTTCATCCAACACTGAAAAATCAATTAAATTTCTGGTTGCATTACAACTTGCAAATTATCTATAAAGATTCAAGAGTAATTTAGCATACATAACTCACTTACCAACCTTGAAAAGGTGGATACATCTAGTGGCTTGGTAAATATATCTGCAAGCTGCTTTTCACTTGGAACAAAATGTAGTTCCACAGTACCATTCATTACATGTTCCCTTATGAAATGGTACTTGATGTCTATGTGCTTTATTCTTGAATGCTGTACTGGATTTTCAGTGATGGCAATTTCACTTGTGTTATCACAGAAAATAGGAATCCTTTTAACTTGCAGACTATAGTCTAGCAATTGGTTTTTCATCCACAAAATCTGTGCACAACAATTGCCAGCAGAAATATATTCAGCTTCACCTGTAAAAGTAGAAACTGAATTTTGCTTTTTACTGAACCATGACACAAGCTTGTTTCGTAGAAATTGACAGGTTCCTGTTGTACTTTTTCTATCAATTCTACAACCTGCATAGTCTGCATCTGAATAACCAGTTAGATCAAAACTAGAATCTCTAGGGTACCAAATGCCAAGTTTTGATGTTCCCTTGAGATATCTGAAAATTCTCTTAATAGCTACTAAGTGAGATTCTCTAGGATCAGCCTGAAATCTAGCACAAAGACATGCAGCAAACATTATATCTGGCCTACTAGCTGTTAAGTACAGAAGTGAGCCAACCATGCCCCTATAACTTGAAATATCCACAGACCTTTCTGTAGTGTTTAATTCAAGCTTAGTTCCAGTGGCCATGGGACTTTTTACAGATGTGCAATCCCTTAGTTCAAACTTCTTTAAAAGATCATAAATATATTTAGTTTGACTAATGAATATTCCATCACTAACTTACTTAACTTGCAAACCAAGAAAGTAAGTTAATTCTCCCATCATGCTCATTTCATACTCACTTTGCATCAATTTGGAAAACTTTTTACAAAGTTTTTCATATGTAGAGCCAAAAATAATGTCATCTACATAAATTTGGACAAGTATACTAGAGCCATTAACATTTCTAAAGAATAAAGTTTTGTCTACAGTACCTCTAGTGAAGTGATTCTCTAAAAGAAACTTTGATAAAGTGTCATACCAGGCTCTAGGTGCGTGCTTTAGTCCATAAATTGTTTTCAAAAGATAATAGACATATTCTGGAAAATTTGGATCTTCAAAACCAGGAGGCTGACTGACATAGACTTCCTCCTCCAAATCTCCATTCAGGAAGGCACTTTTGACATCCATTTGATAGACCTTGAAATTGGCATGGGATGCATAGGCTAAGAAAATTCTGATGGCTTCAAGTCTTGCAACAGGAGCAAAGGTTTCATCAAAATCTATTCCTTCTTGTTGACAATAGCCCTTAGCAACCAATCTTGCTTTGTTCCTGACTACTATGCCATTTTCATCCATCTTGTTTCTGAATACCCATCTGGTATCTATTGGATTCTTCCCTTTAGGCTTGGGCACCAGCTTCCATACCTTATTCCTTTCAAATTGGTTTAGCTCCTTCTGCATAGCTAAAATCCAATCAGGATCCAACAAAGCATTCTTCTACCTTCTTTGGTTCTTTCTTAGAGAGGAAGCTGCTATATAGACATTCTTCTTGAGTTGCTCTCCTTGTTTGAACTCGGAAAGATACATCACCAATGATGAGCTCAAAGGGGTGATCCTTTGTCCATTTCCTTTGTTGAGGTAGATTAGCTCTTGATGAAGAGGCCTCATTGTTGTCTTAATGTGTGATTGAGTTTTGATTATTAGAAACTCCCCCTTAGTTTATGGATCTTTGATTTGAGAAAGGGGAACTTTCTAAAAGTGATCTATTCTGACTTTCAGCTACATTTGATGACCCGACGAATGGTGAATTTTGAGTACCGACGGATGAAGCTGGTTGTCTCCCGATGGATAAAGCAGATTGTCTCCCGACGGATGAAGCATTTTACAACTCGACGGATGTTGAATTTTGTGCTTCATTGGTGGTGGATTTTTTTGCATTATCCTTTGATACTGTTTCTTGATCACTTTCATCATCACTCTCATCATTAACCATCTCCACATTGTCAAATTTGAGGCTCTCATCGTAATCTCCATCTTGTAGTCCTTCAATCTTTTTATCATCAAACACAACATGTATTGATTCCACAACAATATTGGTTCTCAGATTGTAGACTCTATATGCTTTACTAACAGCATATCCAACAAAAATTCCTTCATCTTCTTTAGCATCAAACTTCCTATTCTGATCAGTTTGATTTCTCAAGATATAACATTTGCAGCCAAATACATGAAGAAAATTTAGAGTTGGTTTCTTATTCTTGAACAATTGGTAGGGAGTCATGCATTTTGCTTGATTAACTAGAGAAATATTATGAGTGTAGCATGCAGTATTTACAGCTTCAGCCCAGAAATATGTCGGTAACTTAGATTCTTCAAGCATTGACCTTGCAGGTTCAATAAGTGATATATTCTTTCTTTCCACTACTCCATTTTATTGTGGAGTTCTTGCTGCTGAAAACTCATGCAAAATTCCATTTTTTTCACAAAATGCTCTCATGACAGAATTCTTGAACTCAGTTCCATTGTCACTCCTGATTCTTCTAACTTTGAAATCAGGATGATTGTTGACTTACCTTATGTGATTGATGATGATTTCACTAGCCACATCTTTAGACTAAAGGAAATATGTCCAAGAGAACTTTGAGATATCATCTACAATTACTAGACAAAATCTTTTCCTTGAGATTGACAACACATTGATTGGTCCAAACAAATCCATGTGTAGCAGTTGTAAAGGTTCTTCAATTGTTGAATCAAGCTTCTTTCTGAATGATGCTTTAATTTGCTTTCCCTTTTGGCAAGCATCACACAGTCCATCCTTAGAAAACTCCACTTGAGGAATGCATCTAACCAGTTCTTTCTTTACAAGTTCATTCATGGTCTTGAAGTTTAGATGGGATAGCTTCTTGTTCCATATCCAACTTTCATCTTGACTTGCTTTACTGAGAAGACAAGTAACATATTCTGCATTTTATGAGTTGAAGTCAGCTAAGTACACATTTCCTTTTCTCACACCAGTGAGAACCACTTTGTTGCTTCTCTTGTTTGTTACAACACAGGCTTCTGAGGTGAAGGTTATTGAATTGCCTTTGTCACACAGCTGGCTGATACTCAACAAATTATGCTTGAGATCATCCACTAAGGCAACCTCCTCAATGATGACATTGTCTTTTGAAATTAAGCCATATCCCACAGTATAACCCTTGCTGTCATCTCCAAAGGTAATACTTGGGCTAGCTCTCTCCTTGAACTCTATGAGCAGGGTAGAATCACCAGTCATGTGTCTTGAACAACCACTATCCAAGTACCACAGATTCTTTCCGTTTCCCTGCACACATTAAAATCAAATCAAGTTGATTTTGGTACCCAAGTTTCCTTGGGTCCTGCCTTGTTAGCTTTGTTTTTCTGTTTCTTAGGTTTGATCTCATTTGACTTGGGGATATCAGATTCATCCTTAGTCATTTCAGTTGGACCTTTGAAACCATTCATTGTAACAGAATTATCATGCACATTTTGATTAACAGGAAATGACATGCTATTAGTAAACATGTTATTCCAGTAGGGCATACTAAATGGCATTTGAGGCATACTAAATGCAGCATAATAAGGATTAGGTACAAATGGCATATTAGAAAATTGTGCATTCATATTTTGTGTAGACATAACATTCATAGGAATAGAAGGCATGGCATTCATGTTGGGAAAAGGAGGTGGCACAAATATGGAAGTAGGCATGACAGTTTTGCAATTAACAGACATATGCTTTACACTACCACACTTAACATAGAATTTTCTTGGAGCATACTTATCAGGTGTGTAGTTGTTATGCTTGTTAATCCCTACTTTACCATTTCTATTGTTTTTCCTTTTAGCCTCTGTTTTAACCTCAATCTTTTCTAGTTTGTCATTCAATTGCTTGATGGACTGATAACCAACATTCACTTTCTTCTCCTTCTTCACTTGACTAGATTCTCCTGAAATGAAGTTTTTGGAAACTGATCCATATTTTTCATTCAACTTGGCGAGTTTGGCTTTACTCACAGGTTTGCTCACAGCCGACGGATGAGGATTTATATCATTCGACGGATAATCCTTTTGATTATCCGATGGATGATTCTCATTATCCGTCGAGTCCACATATGTTAGCAGTCCTTCAACCAAATTGGATTCCAGCTTCTCCTTATTCTTCTTCCAGGCTGCATCACAAAATGACTCAATACCTTGAACTTTGGTGATTTGAGCATGAACATCTCTAGATGTTTTCCATGCCTTAATCACCTCATGTTCTCGTTCAAGCTGTTTCTTCAAGATCTCTTCTTTCTTCAAGGACTCAGTTAATTCATCCTTAGAAATTTTATACTTAATTCTCAATTTTTCAAATTGCAATGAACTAAGATTCTAGCCCCTTATTCCTCTCACTTAAAAACAAATTATTTGATTTGATTTTAGCATTTTCCTTAGTAAGAGACTTAAGTGTAACACGCAAATGATATAATTATGTAGACATGTCATTTATTGCATCATTACACTCAGCTTTAGATAAATGTGCAAGGTTAGTGGTGATTACCTGATTACTTGAAGAACTTGTCTCTGTTTTATCAGACTTGGCCATTAGAGCTAGATTGACATAGCTGACATCCTCATCCTCATCCAGACCATCTGCTGCCCAGTCATTTTCTTGTGTAATGAAAGCCCTTTCCTTTTGTTTGAGCAACTCAAAATATTTTTGTTTATAATTCACAAGCTCAAACTTCTTCTTGCTGGAATCTGACTTTCTACACTCACTGACAAAGTGCCCTGCCAAGCTACATTTGAAACATTTGAATTTTGATTTATCCACCATGTTTCTATTTGTCTTAGCTGCTTCAAAGTTCTTTCTGAACTTGAGCTTGGCAAATCTTCTGTAAAGAAATGCTAGATGTTCATCAATATTCTCCATGTCATCTTGGCTCTAAGAATCTTCATTTTCTGCTACCAGCCCCTTGCCCTTGTTTTCACAGACCTTTGAAGTAGACTCAACAACTTCTATCTTCATCTCCTTTTCTTTTCTAACTCAGCAACCAGTGCAATGGCTCCTCCTTTCTTTTTCTCTTTCTCCATTCTTTCATCTTGCTCTATTTCAAGCTCATAAGTCTTTAGAATTTCATAAAGTCTCTCTAGTGTAAACTCCTTGTATTCTTGTGAGTTTCTCAAGGAAACTGTCATTGGTTTCCATTCTTTTGGTAGGGATCTCAGAAATTTGAGGTTAGAATCTTTGGTTTGGTAGACTCTTCCATGCATCTTTAGAGCATTTAGTAGCTTTTGAAATCTACTAAAGATATCAGTGAGAGTTTCACCTTCTTCAAAGTGGAAATGCTCATATTGCTGAATTAGTAGCTGCATCTTTTTTTCTCTAACTTGTTCAATGCCATCACAGATAATTTGAATTGTATCCCAAACTTCCTTGGCAGTTTTGCAATTGATGATGTTATCAAACATGTCACCATCAACTCCATTAAACAGAATATTCATGGTCTTCTTGTCATTCCTGACTTGTTCAATATCAAGATCTGACCATTCATGCCTTGGCTTGGGAACTGATGGCTCATTTCCAGTTGTAGCTCTCATTGGTACATGAGAGCCTCTCTCTATGCAATCTACATAGGCCTCATCTTGAGAAAGTAAATGAAGATGAATCTTTACTTTCCAGTGATGGTAATTATCTTTGTCCAGAAAAGGAATCTTGACTCCAACATCCTTCTTGTTCATCTTGCTATTTTTTGTGATCTTTAAACTCTTTGTTCTTCAAGAGCTTGCCTCGATACCAATTGTTAGTCCCTAACAATGCAACAAGAATTACAGAAGGGGGGTTGAATGGAATTCTTGAACCTTTTTCCGAAATATAAAATGTTCTAACTTAAGATATATATGATATTGTTTTGATTTGCAAAGTGCGGAATAACAAGTAAAATATGAATCAAAACACAAAGTAATAAAAACACAAGTCCTTTAAAACTTTATGGTGGATTAGAAAGTATCCACCATATATATACATACATATATATATATATATATATATATATATCGAGAGAACTCTGTGAAGCTTGAATAGCTCACAGCTGCTTACAAATAAGAACAACTAAACTTACAGAGAAATGCTAAGGATGCAGCTTACAAATGTTTCTCTGAGAATTTACTTGCTTAGTCTTCTATTGTTCTAATTGCTACTCTTGGTTTATATATCACCAAGATTACACAGTAATAAGACAAGATAATAAAACAAAACCTATCAAGTCTAATACTATGCTACTTCATTACTCTATTCCAGCATCTTTGAATATCTTCATAATAGCATGGAAATGGCAATTCTTCTTTGTTCTCAAAAACCCAGTTGAATAGGCTTCCACATTCCTTTTGCATACACTCGACGCATGTGACTGTGTTGTCACTATCAACAGATGTTTGAATTGATTATCCGTCGGGTACATGATCATCCGTCAGGTTGCCTTGTTGATCATCCGTCGAGTAGCCTTGTTGATCATCCGTCGAGTAGCTATCTGGAACTTGACTTCATTTCATTTATGCAGAATTACAAGACATCATCTATGTACAATTAATCAACCTATTATGCATATCTAATTAAAGTCAACATGACTTATATTCTACTACATAATCTAAACAAAGGTGTTTGCAGAAATATGCTACATGACTTATTATTATATAAGCTACTCACTCGATGAATAATAAATCATCATCCGTCGGGACTAAATTCCTTATCCGTCGAGTGCTGCATTTTTCATTAAGTTAAATCTACTAAGGTGTTTTGTTAATGAAATCATTAAGTCCACAATATATTCACAACACAACACTTTCTTATGTAATTTAATTAAAATCCCTTCTTGTATACTGATGTTTGGTGCACTGGTCTGGTTCACAAACAACTAGCATTGAGAGAATCTAATTCAATTTGTCTTGTGTTTCTGAGTTGATACAGATTGGTTGAATATCCATTGTTTCTAACACTGACCGTCAATAAACAACTGTACTTTCACTGGAATCCTTTCTGGTACTTTAAACAGCATCTTCATTGCTACTACAATCTTGAACACTTCATTCACTATTCTTCACCGACGCTTGAACATATAAATGAGCTTCTGTCAGTGAGTATAACTTCAAGATTGCAGCTGCTTTCTTTAACTTCTGTTTATACCATGTCTTCAATTCTTTAGATTCCTATGCTTCATACACTGTCTACCTTCAATCAATGCCAATACATTGAAATCTTCTGGTAGCACTTTATACACTAAATCTACATCATTTATGAAAACCTGAAAGTCTTTAACCTTAATTTTTCACTGAGGCATGAACATATTAATGAACTTCTTTCAGTGACCTGTAAACAAACTTTAAGCCTCCTTCTAATCTTTTGATTCTTTATATTTGCCTTGTCTCCATTCTTCCTGATTTCTTGTATATACATAGTATTATTAACATGTCATGTTCTAGTGTTGTTATCGTGTTGAGTTATAACGTAACTGTTCATACAGCTACGAAGTCTCACCAACAATCTTTAACTCAAAGATCGCATCTACCCGAAATTTCTATCGTAACTAGAATCATCAAAATCGGAAAATAAAAAAAACTGTAAACACTACAAAATATTTCATCACACAAAAGTCTAAACAATTATTGGTTATAAGCTATTTTGAGTGATATTTTTAATACACTTCAAACAAATTATTAAGAACTATATATTTTATTTCCTAACAAAACCCTTACTAAAGTTTTTAAAAAACAAAAATAACATTTTTTTTGTCTTTTTTCATATAAAAATCTAAAAACAAAACTTTGTATATAATTATTGGCCATATTTTTTCTTTTTTAATCTTGAAAATATTTGTGCCTATTTTTAAAATTGAAAGCTGAAAAATTGATAATTAGACCAACTTAAGGGATTCACATAATAACTTGTTGAGATTGGTGAACAAAATGATAAACGGACTCCATTTATGTGATCAGTTTAAAATTTAATCCATTAAAAATATCATAAAAATACTTGATGTTATAGTAAGATATCATTCTGAAACTCTATGCATTCCAAGTTAAAATCATAAATATATTTCGTTATCCAAGATTTTAAGAAATACACTGTCACATGTGTCTTGTGGTACTTACCACTTACAAAAGTTGAGGACAATAATGATTCTGGTACGAAGTTGAGATAAAAGAAGGATACTGAATCGCCCACAAAGATGTTTTTCCTTTTAATAAAAAGATGTTATGTATTCTACATCCATACTTTAGAACTTTACATTTTATAATTTGTTTCCCTTTTCGTTAAAAGATCTGTCAATGTAATTGTATGTCATGGATAATTGCAATTTTAAGTTTTCACGTTTTATCCTATTTAACTTTCACATTCAAGTTGCATGATTAAGAACATTAAAATTTTAGTACAAAATAAAATCTTTTTGATTTAACATCTCACATCCAAAACATTAGGTAATGTGATGATTACTAGAGAATGGCCCATGTCTCGCAGAAGCTATTATGCTATTAACAAACTAGTAGAAGAACAAGTGGAATGGAACGGGGGATGTAGGCTCCCTGTATTCTATTTATGACCGTATAAAGTTAGCAAGAAGAGTTCCAATAATCATACACTATAGAAATTACAAAACCCAACCTAACTTTCTATCCAAATGAACTGGGTAAGATTGAAGCCAATTATGCACAAAAAATTCATATGAAGATTTAGGACTTGAATCCTCCATATATTAGAATTTTGGGTGGTGGAAGCATGTCAGTTCTTTTTATATATGTCATTTTCCCTTTTGTTTTAATTTATTTTTATTAAATTACGTTTGTTCTAATAACTTGCTGTTATTAGCATTTTTTGTTTGTGCTTGCATTGTTCACATCCACATAGTATTGCACTAATTATTTTTAGCATTCATAAATTATTATTTATAGTCTAATATGTATTTTTTTTGTTCAGAAGAAAATAAATTGTAGGATGCCATAAACTATACTAATATGGGATTGCATTAATGTTAAAATTAGTACATAAATTTAAGAATGTAAAATTTAAATGTATCATTTTATTAGTTGTGGGATATAGTCTGATTAGTAGGTTTTGATTATTTTGTCTAAAATAATTAAGTGTAAATTAAATTAGATAATCTAGGAAGTTTACTAAATCATATAGTAATCCTCCCCTAGGTTCATATTTGTGGCATTTTCCTAGAATCAAGTCAATATCGGTCCAATCGAATATTTTATCCTAAAACATTTTTTGACAAAACTAATTTGAATTATATTTAGAATGGAAATATCAAATAATTGATATATTTTATACTAAGTCATTTTTGTCGAATAAAGAAATGGCAACGGCTAAATGCATGATTTTCAAACACCGCTTTTATGTACTAAACTGTGTGAAAATTTAAAAGCATGTCAATATTTGTTAGGTATAAAATGCAACATAGGGGGTGAATATTTTTCTTGGTTTTTAATTAACCGTGAGAGTGTTTGGTAATTTGGAACAAAACACATGTATGAACTTGTTGTGATAAAATACTTAAATGTAAATACACAAGCGGATTATTAAAAACTCACTTGATTTATATTAAATCAAATTTATTTTTTTACTAATCTGTGTTCTTAA
Source organism: Apium graveolens (assembly GCF_009905375.1). NCBI lineage: Eukaryota > Viridiplantae > Streptophyta > Magnoliopsida > Apiales > Apiaceae > Apium > Apium graveolens. The sequence continues at coordinate 157,225 of NW_027421381.1, forward strand.
AGATAAGAGCTCAGCTACAATTCTTGAGAGAGAAAATAAGATATTTTCTAGATCTTTTTGTTACTTCTAAACAAAGGACCCGTGACATGTTTTATAGACCAACATGCACGGGTTTACAAAACTTGTACTAGAATGGACTAACATAGTTTCTAAAGTTACTTTCTACATTTCCATTTTCAGTATTAGCAAATTTGTGCAGAATCTAGTAGGTCTGTGACCCTCCTTTATCTAGTGAATCTTGACCCTTGATCTTGTATTTTCGAGTTGCATTTGTTGTCTTTTCAATTTAGTGATAAAATTATTTGTTAACGGAAAATCTTGAATCATCAAGTTGTCTGCATTCAGAATTATGAAGTAGTTTTTCGAGATCTCTTTTGTTCTGTAGAGATGTCACATATTGATAAGTAAAATGACTTATCGATATCTTGAGTTCGCTACATGTGTATTTGACTTGTCGATGTCTCCAGTTCTCTACAAGTAGAATGACTTGTCGATATCTCCAGTTCTATACATAACCTTTTGACTTGTCGATATCTTGAGTTCTTTTCCTGAGGATTTGACTTATCGATATCTCTAAATCTCTACATGAAGAATTTCCTTGTCGATATCTCTAGTTCTCTACATGAACTTTTTGACTTGTTGATATCTGAGTTCTCTACATGTAGATGGACCTGTCGATATCCCTTGGGACTTTTCTACAAGTTATTTAGACTTCTCGACATCCTTCTCAATATTACTTGATCTGTGATTTGTCGATATCTGACTTATAACATTTCTCCTAGAGCAACATTATTCAACTCCAAGCTGCTACACTTCTCTCTGAGGCATGATCATAATTTGATCTTTTTGTAGAGTTTATTCCTTAGCTTGATGGCTGTTAATAAAAAAAATCCTCCAGTCTAAGTATATTAATAATTAGGTAAGTTATCCCTGATTATAGAAATTGGAATTGGACTAAATCGGTTGAAGTACTGATTTGCGATTTATCAGTAATTGGGAATTTATCGAAATATTAAATCAGAATTAAAATTAGACGTATTTTTAATATATTTTTTAAATATATAAGTAAGATAATTATACTTGAGATGTGTAAAATTTTTATGTTGTCATTTGTACATTCATACCATGTTAGAACATTGTTTTGTGTGGTTCATTAAAATAATAAGAGTCATAATCATCGTTATGCCTCTCTCTTCTTCTTCTTTTATCTTTCCGATTTCCATTCAGAGGACGTCTGGTTTGTTCATTTAAAATCTCCGTTCTTCACCAACTCAAGACTGAGTATATTTCTTTTTCTTTTTCTTTTCAGCAGAGCCTCGAATCGTTTGTTTGATTCGTCATATTTTGATCGTAAAATCATTGATTTTGACAAGAAAATCGCTGATTTTGACTGAAAATTGCAAAAATGTTTTATGCTCTGATTTTGCTCTATAATATCGTTTGGTTGTCTTCCAACGATTTATCAGCGAAATTGCCGATTTTTGTAACAATGCAGTAATCTTATGTTAGGTCACAGAACACTACAGAAGGGGGTTGAATACAGTGTTTAATACAATCAAATCGATTTCGAACACAAGTAACAGTAAACAGATATATTCAATATAATAAACTCTATTACAATGGAATTGTTCTCTCTCAGTAATGAACAAATATCACGGAAGCTGCTAGGTTACAATGTATGATCTTCTCGATAATGATAACACATATAGTATAAACCTATGTCTGTGGTTATACAGAGTTACAAGATAACTTCTAATTGATATGGAATATAATTCTGTCTCCTAAAATATATCAATCAGATATCTTATACAAGTCTTCTTGTCTTCTAACTCTTTTCATGCATATCTTCTTTTGTATTAATCTCGATCTTCTTTCCTGTAAATCAGTTTTCTGCCTTAACTGTAAGTCCTCCCCTACTTAAGTTCTGATATCTATCTTCTGATATTTATGTTCTGATAATCTAAGTTTTGATATCCTTAAGTTCTGACTTCCAATAAGTACTGATTCCAATAAGTACTGCTATTTCCTGTTTGTTAAGATCTGAAAACTAAACATGAAACAAATTAGACATGACATCTCAAATATATCTAACATCTTATAAACATTTTATTTATATCTCTGATAAAAAATTAAACTGGCTAATGTAAGAAAAATGATTGACCTTAATATTGTAAAACATTGTTATAACCGCAATGGACTTGATATTTTAATATTTTATCATATATATATATATTCATAATCTTCAAACCAATAATAGCTTATATTCGATTGGGCCATATAATAAAATCCCCCATAATCTACTCTTTAATTAGTATACAAAGAGAATATATATCATATTTATTTGGGTTTAATGCTTAATACACTGACATTATCGTTTTCAGATTAGGTAGCATATTAAATTTATTTACTGAAAATAAATTTATTTTATATAGAGTCTTCAAAAAAAAAGAATTTAGTATATATCTATGAAAATATTATTAAATTTTAGATATCTAATTAAATGTTGTTAATATTCAATAATAAATAGTAACATATATAAAATTATTAATATTAATGAGTTAAGTGTAATTAACATATGTTATTAAATATAAAAGTTATTTATATTTATTAATAAAGAATAATAATGACTTAGGTGTAATTAATACATGGTATTAAATTTGACATTATTTTTATTTTAATGAGGGATAAATTAATAATTTTAAGTGGAATAAAATATCTCATCCAACCCCCTATTTGCTTTATTATCTACACTATCTATACTATACTATAATAACCGGAATATGGTATAATTTGGTTCAACAGTTATCCCTTAATTTTGGTTATTAAAATAATAAATAAATAGTAATATATATTCCTTAAACTAATAAATTATTAACTACTAGATATAGTCTACTCATTCCACTAAACGACGACCGCAATTTATCCCATTATTAAAAAAATAAATAAATAGTGTTATATATCCGGTAAACCACTAAATTGTTAAACTACTAAATATAATCTACTTATTCTACTAACCTACGACCACATGCTATCCTCAAATTTTAATTATAAATTTATAATTATTATATATTTATATAAATATTTTAAAATTATAATATGACAGAATAAATAAAATTTTTAAATATTAATGGGAACCCGGGCAATCACGAGATTTAACCTAGTATATATAATAGATGTATCTTATCATGCGAACAAAATATTGATGCAGTGGTTGTGCACGTGTTGTTAGGAGGAAACACACACATATTCGAGATTCAATTCTACCAAGCGGAGTACACACATACAACAATATATTTGACATGTAAAATCCGTGTCCCAAAGTATATTATTAATCAAAACAATTATCAATAATACATCAATACATAACAGCTCAATGGTGTCCCAAACTGATATTTGATGTAACGTCCGGGAAATATTATGTAATTATTTTTATCAATAAATAATTATTATGTGATTATTATATGAATTTTGGTGAATTACTTAATGATTGATATTAATATTTGGGTGTTGATATCTGATAAAATTAGGATATTTTAATTTTTAATTGTCCAGAATAAAATATAGATAATTTTGGTATTTTTTCTGGTAATTTTGGGATTATTATAGGATTTTATAATGATTTATAGAATTAATAACGATTATTTTTCCGTAATTATAAAATTAATTTTTGGAACCATAAATCATCCCACTTCAATCGTTTTTGCGTTTTTACAACTCGAAACTCTTCCGAAAACTCCTTCCTAACCTAATCTGATAATTCTGAACACTTTCTGTGTTTTGACTTTTTCGATCCGGGATACGGTTTGATCTGTACGAGTCCCGGGGTGAAATTTTCGATATGTTAATCATTTTATAGATCAATAAAAAATCCGTATTCTCAAAAGGAGAGATATTATCACCTTATTTTTGTATAAAGTGTTTTATATGAAGCTTTGTTTTGATAATTATCCAAGTCTGGTATTAAAACCGTATCGTTATATAGTTACTTAGCAGCTAAGTAACCTATTTTCGGATCCGATATGTAAATGTAATTATCGAATTATTAAATAAATAAAATATGTGATGGGTTTGTTAGCTGTGTGTTACCTTATTGTTAATTTTAGATAATTGTTGGATACGAACCTTATTTGTATAATTAATTATTGAACTATATGGCATTATTTTGTTTTTAAAATAATTTTATTGAATATTTATTCTCATAAATGCTAAAATTGTTTCTAATATTATTTTTGTTATTTTAGAATTTTATTTATTATTTTTAGGAGTTTATGAAATTTAGAAATTAATATTTTATTTGATAATTTAATTTTAAATGATTTTCTGATCTTATTTAATTGTAAAATCAGTATTTAATTCCAGATTACTTCAAAAATCAAGAAATTTCTATTTTATTAACTTTTAAATATTTTGAGAGTTCTAAAATTATTCCGGCAATTTTCTGGCTTTTATTCACCCACACATTTATTCGTTAAATTATAAAATATGGGACTGATATTCATTCCAAAAATAATTTACAAATCTGACAAATTTTATTATTATTAATTTTAAATTATCTCTAGAATTTTAGATCTGTTCTAATGAATTTTCGGGTTATTTTTACCCGCAAATTGTTCAGTAAAATATTAAAGTTTCGGTGCAAATTCAGATTTCCGGTGTACACAATCCGATAAATATCCTCAATTTAATTCTTGTCTTATTTCTCTCCCAGCCGACTTTGTCCTCTCCTCTCTTGCATCTCTTCTACCTCTCATGTCTCTCTTTCAATCGATCTCTCTCATCTCTTTCTCCCATTCTTTCTGGTTATTTGGGAACCCTGAATTGGGATGTTTTGAAATCAAAATGATTTGACATCAAAATACTTTACGGGCTGGATGGTAACTCTGAGGGCCAGTGATGAGCTGGATCTTATGGGTCGGCGATGGACCGGACCCTTGGGCGATAGAGCCTGGGTACCCGAATGAATCTATACGGTTGGGTATAGATCTACACTATATCCTGACTGATCAGCAGAGTATGAGTGTGAACTAGTGTCCAGTCTAATTTATTGTTGATCGCCATTAACGGCATTCTCTTTCGAAAAGTTTTGTGATTCCAAAACCGGACAAAACCCTGATTCTGGAAAAGAATCTAGGAGTCGCTTATCACTTTTGGATTTATAATTAAAGGCTGGTAACATCCAATGTTCATTCGCTTAATGCCCTCGCTTAATGCCCTCAAGTAGATAGACTTGTTTAAAATTGTTTAAAGATTTTGTTCGGAAACTTTCCTTTGATATTAATGCTTGAAACTCAATTATATACTTGCTGGGCATTTTTGGCTCACTCTTACTTTGTAAATTCTTATTTATTTCAAAAGCAGATAAGGATAAAAGTGAACAGTTTCCGTTAGACAACAGGATTTAGAGAGATCTCCGCTGGGAGTGGACGAAGATGTTAGAGAAATAAGTCAAAGGCATTAGCATAAATGTATTTAAACTTGTATTGTAGATATTGTGAATTGTGGAAGGTTAGATTCTTGTTTCATACCATAACCTGTAAACGATCCGAATTCAAGGGGGTTATCTACATATTATTTTATTTTATGTAAAGATTGTTTAGTGACACCAAATCTTGACCCCGGATTTGGGTTGTTACAAGTTGGTTATCATAACTTATTTACTCAGATTAGAGAACTTCACAATCTCTTGAAGAACACGTTCAAAATTTGGTTGCAATTAAGATTTCTTCTATCTTGAATCTTCACGACACAGATCTTCCCGCAATGAAGGGATGCTTCACGTATTAATTGCCTATCTAAGTCATTGTTCATAATTCCTTTGATCTTCGATTGTCGTCCCGACGTCCGTTTGCTTTGTCTGATGCACACCGCTTTACTTCCTTATTTCATAACTAATTTATTTGTTACGGTTCACTAACGATTTATTTCTCGTCGAAATCTCCTGATTTAAAGGGCATCACGTGAACGTAATCTACCGTATTGATGAGATTCTCTTAACAAGAATAACTGTATGACTTGATGTCTTCGCCACGTCCATGCTATTGGTGAATTCCTTCTCCCTTGCCCGGAGAGGTCTACTATTCATTTGCTTGCAATCATATCTATATTCGACATATAATTCTACCTGTTACACGGGACTATTCCATTTCTTTTGTAATCGTCAAAGAACAGATTCTATGCGAGAGAAGAGTTTGTGAATATGATTTTGATTGAAGAACTGGATGAGGAATGACAATGCAACAAACGATTGGGAGAATCTGTAAGTCAGTAAATTGAAGAAAGAAGAATGAGTGAGGAATGAGACAACCATATTTGTATTCAAGATGGCTAGTCTTTCATACTATATGCCATACAGTACATGACTAAGTGGCGGCCCACCAGACTCTTCGTCATTTCGACAAAGCTTCACATCACAACACTGTTTGTCTCAATCATGAATCAATATTTTGAGAAGAGAAATAATTCAGAAGGAATACAATAAATTTTCTTTCATTTCCGCCTCCTATGTGTTATCAATAAAAGAAACTTATAAGTATTCAAGAATCAAGAAGAACATATGATATTGTATTAGAGGAAAGAATGCCAGTGTTGATTGCCGTCCACGCTTCACTTACGTATGCCTTCAAGAATCATTCGAATGAGAGATTCACAGTTTAGGTCACATTATATAACTTCAGAATGTCGTCTGGAAATGCCTCCACATTCAATGCTTTAATAATCCGATCAAATCACGTCCTTACAAAATTTATAATCACTGCTTCCAGTTTTATCTATGCCGCATAGAATAACCATCGATCACGCAACGTCTCAACTTTGTCGATAGGAACATTATTTTTCTCCAATCATTTGGAAGAGTCTTTCATTTTCTTTAATCATCCTCTGTCCATTCGAATCACGAATCTCGTTAAATTTTAATAATTTCATGAATTGGATAAATAATGTTTTAACATGTTGATTCAATTATTGATATTATTAAACAAAATTTATGTTCGTCTTTCACGGAAAACTTTAAACTTTCTTCTTACTAGTGGGTCTACTTGGTCCTCCAAATTAACAATACTGAGTCTAAATCCATTCTTCTTTTTAGGTCATTTTCTATTTATAATAACAAGAACTTAAGTAGTAATTTGACAACCAAATTGTGAAACTCATTTTATGCAAAAAACTTCTAAAAGTTGATTAAGAAAATCTTTTTCGAAATCTCATTTTAAAATTTTGAGAGTCAAATAATTGGTCATCATTACTATATAAGTTACTTGCTATTTTTATGATTCACTAAGTAAATATCTAATTAAATGAATGCCCATATAAGGGTCTTTCCACTTTGGTACATCTTATATTTTTCCTTGGATTCCGTTTGCATTTATTAGTCGACGAAACTTCATTGCGGGAACATAAGTGGAGATGAAAGAATGGTGATTAGTTGAAGGATGCAGCATCATTCTTAAAAGTAACTCTACACAATTAGTAATGGCAAGAAATAAGTTAAAGAGAATCGCGAAATAAAGTCCTTAAAAAATAACAGGATAATTTAATAATATTCTGTAATATTCTAAAAGAACTGAGAAAAAGTATGGTTATATTAATCATTGTTGGTTTAAGACCCTATTCCAATTAAAAGATATATGTTATGTCAGTAATATATATGATTATCAACATGATGTATTCTGAAATATGTTGAATCGATGATTTGGTTGATGGAAGTAGGTGGATATGATTGCGGATAATTTGGTTGATTGATGGTGTCGGCTTGAGTCCGACTGGTAGTCGATGGTATAGGAGAAGTGCTGCCCAAATTTCCAGAAATTACCCTACATTTAAGGATAAAAAAGTATATTTTCGTTCTCATCAGTACTCCAAATGATTGCGATCTCAGTTCTTGAAAAAGATTGTTATGATCAAATCGACTTTATATAATTGGTCTTTGATTCCCGTTAGCTAGACATCACTTGATTTAATTGATCAATTAAAAGAGCTAATTGATTAACTTTACCAACTAATTGTCAGTTAAATGGAAATCGATCCCAATTAGATTAAGTCAAATTCTGACATGATTTCAGAACCAAAATCAAAGCGATTAGCAATTTGGAGGAAGTAATGGCAATAGCAGAAATTGAAAATTTAGTAAAATTAGCGTGATGTTACTGCAGACATGTGCGAAGTTTTATCTAAATGAATAGGCCTTTGCAATAAACAAGAAGAGCGTTTTCAAGAACTGAAGGTTTAAGACAAAACAAAGAGATTTTATCATCCGTAATGACATTCCAGGAAGGACTTGAATGTATACTCTTGTCGAATGGCGATTGAATGGAAGCTGCTGAAAAATAGCGGAAAGCTCGCAAATCCAATATCTGATATAAGACGAAGACTGACGAAGTCCGCATGTGAATTCATGAAAAAGAAATGTTAATCAATTGGGGTAAAGCTAGTATTCAATCAGTGATAAGTTAAGCGAGGCTAAGAAAATAGCTACCGATGAATTTTAATAATTCTGTTAGTAAGAATTTAAATATTATAAATAAAAGTCTTTATTCCAGTGTTAACTTCAGAAATGGCTTATCTAATAATGAACATATAAGTATTATCAAGAAAAAGACATTCCTTATGTTAAAAGAGATAATGAATAATGAGAAGGGAGAACTAATTAAGAAAAGAAGTGGAATCAAAAGGATGGTACTATAAAATAGTCCAGGATATATGCAAGTTGTGAACGTCAGTTGTGCCAGAACTGATAGGAGAATGAAGTGAAACGCCGATAATTGAAGATAGGAATTTCATTCAAAGAATGTGTATAAACAAGGAAGATTAAACAAAGGTATTAGTGGCAAATTGTCCGAGAAGAATGTTACAGTAAATCTTATATCGGAATTCTCCATGATTAAAATGAAGTCCGGAAGGTTTAAACGGAGGATTTACCAAGGTTACCTCAAACATACGGTGAAATTTCTCATTGGTTACTGCACAGAGTCGAGCTGGTGTCAAAAGCCCAGTATCGTATGGTCCAGTTGTAATATCCGGGATAGGACGTGTAGCTATTTTGTTAATAAGTAAATATTATGTGATTATTATATGAATTTTGGTAATTTATCTAGTGAAGTGGAATCTGTGTTTGGATATGTAAATATGATATAATTTGAGTATTATAATTTTTATAAGAGCAAAATAAAGTATAGATAATTGTGATATTTTTCTATCAATTTTTATGATAATTTATGATTTTATAAATGATTTATGGATTCAATAAATTATTTTTCCGAGTATTTATAAACTATTTTATACAATCGGGAACCAGTCGAAGTCAACCGTTTTTACGTTTTTATAACCCGAAACTCTTCCGAGAACTCCTTCCAAACTTAATTGCAATATTCCGAGCATTTTCCATGTTTTGACTTTTTCGATTCGACGTACGGTTTGTCTTGTGCGGGTCCCGACAGCAATATTTTCGATACAAAATTTATTTCGGTAAATTGATAAAACCCGTATTTTCGATAAACGGGAATCTTTTTATTAAACTATTATAATTATCACCTCGTAATACGTGTAACCAAGCGCTGAGACCAAGATCCGCAGTACAAATTGTACAGATTTGGATAATTATCCTAAAACCAGTACCCGTTTTGGATCTGTTTTCACAAATAAACGTTATATTTTACATCCGATATGATCCAACGGGGTACCAATATTCCGTAAATATAAATAGCCAATACAATATTGTAATTTGTATAGATAAACATAATAATGCAGTAAAAGTTCATGATTATTCAGAAAAAGTGAGCCGTGTTCTTCGTGTTCTTCGCGTTCTTCTTCACAATCAAACCAACATTTGAAAGATGATTATGTTGTCCAAATCACAAGCATAGTCACCAACTCGAAGGATTCGATCTGTTCTATCCATATTCACCAGCAAATCATCCCGAGAATGGGTAATTCTCATTTCGAAATTAAGGGTTCTTATACAAATTTAGGGGTTTTCAATATATTGATTGTTTACTTATTTTGATGATTTGTATAGTTTTTATAACGTTGTTTATGATCGATTCGTGTATATAATTGATGTATGGAGTTCCCAGTATAGTTAAGCCGAGTTCGTTGTTGTTATCATTTTTGGTGTTCGATTTTCCCAATTATCTAAGCTATGGCTGCTACTCTGGATTATATGAATAGTATGGGTATGATTTAAGCTTCGTTTTTGCATATAATACGTCGAATTTGGTTGAGTATTTTGGAAAATTGAATTCTCGCTGGAAAAAACAGTCGAGTTCTTGGTTGTTTTGATCGGAATTACATTTCTATTTTGGTGTTATTAGTTGTTTTTCAGATGGTTGTGTTGCTTGGAATGTTTTCGAATGAATTCGGTGTAAAAACTAATCAAAACAGATTAGTTTTGGCTATGTTTTGAAGCCACCGGAGCGACGCCGGAATCCGGGCGACTCGCCGGTTTTTGGGCTTGTTCCCAGTTTCCGGCCGAGTTCGTCAGAAACTCCGGTCACCGCCCCTCCCCTGCCACACTTTGATCCGTTTTTACAGAGATGAAAAACTTAGAATTCATTTTTAATTCTGAAATTTATTTTAATCATTTATAAATTCTAATATAAATTTGAATTATTTAATTAATTACTTTAGTTAATAATTAATTATTTAATTAGTCGATTAATTTAAATATTAATTGATTAATTAATTTAATTAGTTATTAATTAATTTTAATTGATTATTTAATGGATTTAATTGTTTATTTTGATTTAAAAAATTCCAAAAAATAGTTTTGAGCTTTAAAATATCTTTTTAAATTATTTTTCAGGCTCGATAATTATTATAAAATTATTTTAAAGTCAAATTTGGGTGTTCAAAACCCTATTATTTAATTATAAATTGATTCAGAGTCCCGTTTTAATTCCGATAAATGTTCAAAAATTCGTAATAAATACTTGAAAAATCAGTTTGACCCCGAATCTTCTTTGAAAATTTATTTTAATCGAATATCTTGCGTGTTATGTGCTACGTGCTATCTGATTAAGGTCTTATATGCCTATGTGTTTTTTATTTGGGCTGTTTTGGCCATAACTTTTAATCCGTAAATCGGA